>NC_087180.1:14499114-14511614 GCF_035594125.1 Scylla paramamosain | reverse complement strand
CCAGTCAAAAAACCCCAAAAATAGCAGTACTCTAAGATCGTGTCAATAATTTTCGTGCATAAACCCACACGCTCTGAAGTTAGTGTTTAAATACGAGAAAACGAACTAGTGTGTGTGTGTGTGTGTGTGTGTGTGTGTGTGTGTGTGTGTGTGTGTGTGTGTGTGTGTGTGTGTGTGTGTGTGTGTGTGTGTGTGTGTGTGTGTGTGTGTGTGTGTGTGTGTGTGTGTGTGTGTGTGTGTGTGTGTGTGTGTGTGTGTGTGTGTGTGTGTGTGTGTGTGTGTGTGTGTGTGTGTGTGTGTGTGTGTGTGTGTGTGTGTGTGTGTGTGTGTGTGTGTGTGTGTGTGTGTGTGTGTGTGTGTGTGTGTGCATACTGCATAGCCCGTTTTGTCGCAGTACTAAATAACAGAGTACGTTGCGGAAGGAAGGAAGGAAGGAAGGGAGAGAAGGAGGGATAGAGAGGGAGGGAGGGATGGAGAGGGAAGAGTCAGGGGAAAAATGCGACAGAACCAATAGTGAATAGAATAAAATAAATATAAAAGAAAAACGGAAGCTGCAGCAAGACGAAAAACTGAGGAATGACAGGACGGAAAGGGCACGAGTGTACCAATAAATTTTGATTCGAGGGAGGGACACACAACTTAATAGACTGTCGAGCTCGGAAATGAAGACTTGTGGAGGTCACGAACAATAAACATAGATAGATAGATAGATAGATAGATAGATAGATAAGTATAGATAATTTATTGACCAAGGGAAGTATATATTCAGACATAATTCAAGTTATTTTCTTCCAATTTACAATAACTATACGATAAAAAAAAAAAAAAAAGTGTGTAACGTAATTTCACTACATACAGAAAAAAATCAAGCAGGATTCGACGCAAGATTCGAACACTTGCCAATGTACTAACTTCTATTCAAGGACTTAACCACTCAGTAACCTATAAACAGACACGGAGGAAAAGACTAACAACTTTTCTCAGCAGTGCATTAACCTTGCCACATATTTGGTGTTTTACAAGGGCATATGACATTTAAACTTCCACCGAGCTTACATACAGAGGACACAGAGGAATTTGAATTAGCCGCCTCGAGTAAAAAAATCAGAACTGACTAACATTTTGGATTCTCTTAATTATTATTATTATTTTTTTTTTTGAGGGGAGCGGTAAATTAGCGTGTTTCTCTCCTTTTTGTGTCTCTGCGATGATTTCCTTCACGCATAAAATAAATATATTCAACTAAAAATGATCATGATATATCCACTGCTCACTCCACAATGAAGTTACTGTCTTGAAAGAATACACTCAAAACGAAATCTCTAAGTTACCATATCACATTAACCCTTTTCTTGTCGGACTTTTTTTTTTACCATAATCACTTAAAACATTTACACTCGTCTTTTTAAATACTTCTGTAGCGTGGAAAGCAGAACAATCAACTTCCTAATCTCTCTCTCTCTCTCTCTCTCTCTCTCTCTCTCTCTCTCTCTCTCTCTCTCTCTCTCTCTCTCTCTCTCTCTCTCTCTCTCTCTCTCTCTCTCTCTCTCTCTCTCTGTGGGTGTGTATCCATGCAAACAACTTTTACCAGTGTTCTGAATGCTAAAAAGGACCAAACCATAGACAGAAAATTCTTAAAAAAAAGGTAAATATTATTGAAAAGAGGCAGGTTAAAAAATCACGAGACGGAGTACGAAATAAAACTAAAACAAACTGGAGAAGCGCGCATGAACACACACACACACACACACACACACACACACACACAGAATTAAAAGTGATGAAAAAGTGAATGAAAGGAGAGAGAAAAAGGGCGGAGGACACGAGCAATATGAAACCAAGTGGGAAGTAAATAAGAGGATAAAAAAGAGCGAGGCAGAACAGAGTACAGAGGAAAGTAAAAGCTAATATTTATCTTCCTAACTTGCCAGCATATCCGTAAGTTACCTATTTGCTAGGAGCGCCACGGGGGAAGGCGTGTCGCGGAGACTATAAAATTTCTCTTAAAAACGGGTGATTTCCAAAGACCGGAAAAAACAATAAAAAAAAAAAAAAAAAACGTATTGTAGGAAATACCTGACAAAACGGAACACGTGCTTGATTTGAAAACATGGGATTAGAAATACGAAAAAGTGATAGAAAAATAAAGAACGAGGAGAAAGTGAGACAGGAAAAGTAGGACTGTTATTTTATTTATTTGTATGTGTGTGTGTGTGTGTGTGTGTGTGTGTGTGTGTGTGTGTGTGTGTGTGTGTGTGTGTGTGTGTGTGTGTGTGTGTGTGTGTGTGTGTGTGTGTGTGTGTGTGTGTGTGTGTGTGTGTGTGTGTGTGTGTGTGTGTGTGTGTGTAAATACACAGCATTTTGTCAATCTGGTAAAAGAAAACGAAAAAAATTAAATATCACGTATACAGTATGGCATAATACGTGAGGCAAAGAAATGTCCTTTACTTGTATATTGTTTTCCAGGTGACGCTGGAAGCAAGACGTGACCTTGAATCAAAAGGTCAAAAAGCTGACAACTTTTATATAGTAAAACGTATGTAACATTTCAACATTAACTTCTTTTTAGCACGCCCGGAGGAAAATAATCAAAGAGAGAGAGAGAGAGAGAGAGAGAGAGAGAGAGAGAGAGAGAGAGAGAGAGAGAGAGAGAGAGAGAGAGAGAGAGAGAGAGAGAGAGAGAGAGAGAGAGAGAGAGAGAGAGAGAGAGAGAGAGAGAGAGAGAGAGAGAGAGAAACTCGAAAAAAAAAAAAAACATATTAAAGCAAAGGGCTGTATCTACTCGTATTCATTAACTTGTCCCTACCAATCTATCAGTCAGCATGCAGGTGATATAAGGATGCTCAGGTAGGAGTGGCTGCAGGAATAGAAAATGTATATAAAGTGGAAAAAGGCGGGGCAAGTGAAGCAGAGTTTTCATACTGTGAGAGGAAGAGAGAGAGAGAGAAAAAGGAAAGCTATTCAAACTTGACTTTTCGTCCTGACCAGTGAGAATGGAGAGAGAGAGAGAGAGAGAGAGAGAGAGAGAGAGAGAGAGAGAGAGAGAGAGAGAGAGAGAGAGAGAGAGAGAGAGAGAGAGAGAGAGAGAGAGAGAGAGAGAGAGAGAGAGAGAGAGAGAGAGAGACTGACAAAACAATATTAAACAAGTAAAAAGTGAAAGAAAATAAAAATATCAAAAAATATATATAAAACAAAAGGAATAAAAAAGCAAGAAAGAAAATATATATACAAAAAATACACAACAAAATGGAGGAGGAGACGGAAGACTTACGTAAATTGGAGAAGAAACATCAAAGACGAAACTTTCTTTTTCACTTTCGCTTCATCTTTATATTTCAGTTTTAACTCAGGTGGACAGGAGGAGGCGAAGATTACCTGTGCGGAGGTAGTGAGATGAACTCGCTTTTACAGCCTTAATCATTTCCTTATTTAGAGATTGAGACTTTTACCCCCTTGTCTTTTTACGAATTGCAGAGAGGGAGAGAAAGGGAGAGAGAGAGAGCGAGAGAAGGAAAGAGAGAGAGATATTACCTGGAGGGGATTTGTTGAGATTGGAGGGAAACTTTTACTTCTTATCTTCGCTGAGAAGGAAAAAGGAAGGACGGAAATATTTGGTAAACCCTCCACCTGGACGTTTTCTTAAGCTTTCAGGAATTTCCCTTCCTCCTCTGCCTTTTTTTTCCTATCTTCGTCCATATTTCCACTTTTTTCCACTTTTTTTCCCCTCCGACTCAGTGCCGATGCTGCGCCGCGGGCCTCGCTGGTTGGCTGGCTGGCTGGGTACCTGAATTACTGCGGAGATAGATTCATTCCGTTCCTATACCTCGACTCAAGACACAATAGGATTAGTAATAAATGCTTCTCTTTATCCACGTAATGACGCCCTGATTTTTCCTTCCCATGCAATTATTATGTGGTACCTCCTTCCTTCCTCATCTCCCCATCTCCCTCTCTCTTTTCTCCTTCTCTCTCTCTTTCCCCCTTCCTTCTCTGTCTTCTGTCTCTCTCTCTCTCTCTCTCTCTCTCTCTCTCTCTCTCTCTCTCTCTCTCTCTCTCTCTCTCTCTCTCTCTCTCTCTCTCTCTCTCTCTCTCTCTCTCTTCTCCTGACACTCACCGGGGTTATTTAGAAGAGTAATTATAGGGATTAATTTCGTTCTTTTATAATTACTGCCTCTGTTTCGCTCCCAGCACCGGTTATAGAATTTTATGGAGGGTCGACAGTGCTACTTCAAGGTGCTTTACTTCCCCCTCCTCCTCTTCCTCCTCCATCCTGCTCCTCCTCCATTCTGCTGCTCCTCTTCTAACTCCATTCGTTCATATTGTTCCTTCTGCATCCCTTTTTTCTTCTTCTATTCTCCTTTTCTTCCTCTTCTTGTTCATCATTATCTTTTCTTTTTCCTTTTTCAGCATCCTGTTTTCTTCTTGATACTGTGCCCTTTTCTTTCTTTTTCCTTCCTCCGTCACCTCCTCTTCGTTCTCCACTTTATCTTCTTTCTTCTCCGCCACCACCACCACTTCTTGCTCTTTTTCTTTCGTCTTTACTTTCTTTCATCCCACCTCCTCCTGCTGCTCCTCCTCCTCCTCCTCCTCTTTACCCCCATCTTCATTAAAGGAGAGAAAATACTCCTGCGACCGCTGCCGACGCCGACGATGATGACCACGAGGAGAGCAAGAGGAGGAGGAAGAGGAAGATGCAGCAGACCAGTTCGGATTTTTCGCCTTCACTGTTCTCCTCTTCGTCGTAATGAAAGTGATGAAGATTCAGCCCATTACAGTTACGATAATCAAGACGACGACGAGAAAAGAGTTGGGAGCAAAGGCAGCCATTAACACCATCATCATCATCGTCAGCTTCAAACGACCACGGAGATAACATGGACGAGGGCGGCGGTGAAGAGAGAAAACGTCTAAAAATGCATAACTTATTCAAATTCTTCATCTTTTACAGTTTTGTTATATTCTAACTAGTGAGGACGACGAAGATAACGAAGAGAACCACACCATCTCCCAAACTCCAGCCTACATTTGCCTTATAAATGCAACACGAGCACTAAACATGAGTAGAGAAGACTGAGGGAGAAAGAAGAGACATACATAACTTTGGAGATATTTTAAAACACTTCTGATAGCCACTACAATCAAAAGGCGAGGTTTTCAAGGCTATTTCTACGGTTCTGGTGACAGATTAACACGTTTTATACACTACTATCAGGAGAAACACTCTTGAGAACCCGGCTAATCATGTGTGGCCTTTGAAAGTAGTGGTGGGAGAGCAAAGAGTTCCTCAATACGTGCCTCGGTTCGAGCGTGAAAACAACTCAAGCACAGCACGAGAATGCGCCTCCAGGTTAGCTCTTAGCAATCTTCCAAGTGCCGTTACGGTCGTCGGCGGCAGAGGCGGGTGTGACGTCAAGCCGAAGCCGCCGCTGCTCATTTGTTTAAGCGCGAGCGTCCACAAGGGAAGTGTTTGGTCTGCGGGAAGGCAAAACACGGAGCTGCCGCCGCCACCACCGCCGCTTTCGATTCAATTAAGGGACTTTGGTGACAAAGGAAGGAAAAAAACTGAAGGAAGAGGAGGTGAAGGAAAGGGAAAGGAGGAGGAGGAAGACGGGAGATAAGGAGGAAGAGGGAGAGAAACACGAGGAGGAACAGGGAGATTGAAGAAAAGTGGGTTTTCTAATCCTCCAAGAATGTTTTACTTGTCGTCCAGCAAGTTTTCGGGGGAGAGAGAGAGAGAGAGAGAGAGAGAGAGAGAGAGAGAGAGAGAGAGAGAGAGAGAGAGAGAGAATGCTTGATCTTCACTTATCGTAAGGAGAGGAAAATGTCTGGAAATCGACATAATCTCATGAGTGACAGTGAGGTTGTGGTAGTGTGTGTGTGTGTGTGTGTGTGTGTGTGTGTGTGTGTGTGTGTGTGTGTGTGTGTGTGTGTGTGTGTGTGTGTGTGTGTGTGTGTGCGTGCGCGCATGACGGATTAGCTATGCCTTTTTCCCGACTAACCTCTCACGCTGGACGTTCGCTTTAAGATACTACGAATTGTATGTCTGGATTAAGAACGAAAAGAACAAAAAAGAGCATATTTAATACCCTGTGACACTACTACTACTCCTCCTCTTCCTACTACTACTACTACGACTACTACTATTACTACTACTACTACTACTACTACTACTACTACTACTACTACTACTACTACTACTGTAAATCGGCAGAACTGGGCTTGAGGGAAGTTGGTGGGAGCCGTAGAGGAAGCCCAAGGAGAGGATGGTCACCGGGCGCCGTGCAAACCACCTCAGTGCGGACCGGCGGGCCATCAGGGCAACATGAGGCAGAAAATTAGATGATCATGGCCCACCAGAAGGAGAGCAGCAGCAGCAGCAGGAGGAGGAGGAGGAGGAGATAGGGAGAAAGGTATGGAGGGAAAGTAAGAGGAAAAATGGGATGAAGTGAAGTACGTAAGAGAACGGAAAGATGAATGAAGAAGTGAGAGAACGAAAAGAGGAGCAGGGGGAGCAGAAGGAAAAGGAGGAGAAAGAAGAAGAGAAAAGAGGAGGAGGAGGAGGAGGAGGGAGAGGAGTAGAAAGGTATGAAGGGAATGAAAGAGGAAAAATAGGATGAAGAGAAGTACGTAAGAAGAGAAAAAGATAGATGAAAAAGTGGACGAACGAAAATCGGATAAAGAGGAGGAGAAGAGAAGGAGGAAGAGAAGGAGGAGGAGGAGGAGGAGCAAGAGGAGGAAGAGGAATGGATGGTTCAGGTGTGTGTCGGCATCACTTGCTGCTAAAGACGGGCATCTGGCATTACCTAAATCGTCTTGCGTGTAATGAAGGATACACACACACACACACACACACACACACACACACACACACACACACGCAAGAATATACAGGAAAGTGTAAAGTTCCGAGAGTAAAAGAAAAAGAATATTGAAAAACAAACTCAGAACTAAAACATGCCCTAAGTTTTCCTGCCTCTTTTTCATGCAATGTTTTTCTGTTGTGTTTTTCCTACTCTTGACGAATATACTCAAGGTCATTCAGTGCACTGGAAATGTTAGCCTCTCCCCCTCTCTCCCTTTTTTTCTCTGCTTTTCTCTCCTTTCATCCCTCATTCAATTCCCCTTTCTACCTCCCTTCCATCTCACCATCTCATCCCCTTTCTTTTTCTCCTACGATACTAAACATCCCCCACTTTTATTTTGCTTCCCCTCCTGCTTTCCTTCCAGTACTTAACATCCTCCTCCACTCTCCTTCTCTCTCCTTCCCTGCCTCTCACCCAGTACGCCTCGGTAGCATTCGCCTCTCCTGCCTCCTACGGGCTAAAATATTCATCCCCATAATCCCCCAGTAATGGTCTAATCTCCACCCGGGACACAAATATTCTTCCACATTAGTGCCAGTCACCCTCCTTGGCTTCCCGCGCCGCTGTCTGGAAGCCCCGCATCTCCCGCAAGATTCACAGGATAGCGGGGACTGTTTGCTTCTTGTCTCTGGCTGTGGGATGGTGAAAGACAGGGCAAGAAAGAAGCTAAGGGGTATTTTTTGTGTTAATGTGTGTGTGTACTTTGCGGCAGGCAGTGTTGTGTTGGGTTGTGTTTGTTGTGTTGTTATTGCTTTTGTGGTCTTCTTTTTGTTGTTCTTGTACTGTTTCACCTTTTCTTTTTAGCTTTAGTTCTACTTTTCTTGTTACTTTCCTTTTCTCTGTTACGGTGTTTTTTTTATTTTAGTTCCTGCTTATCTTCGTTTCTATTCTCATTTTCTTTTCCTCCTCCTAACCTCCCTCTTCTTCCTGTTCTTCCTCCTTCTCTTTCTCGTCCTCGTCCTTCTCCATCTCTTAAACCACCTAGTCCTTCTATCTTCTTTAAAATCCTCGTGCATTATCACCTGACAGTTTGAGAAGACTAACTGAAATACGTCCTTGACTTTAATAGATCCGTAACAAAGCGTCAATCACCTCTCTCCTCCACTCATCACATTAAGCTGGTCATTGCCGTTAGAACCCCCGCACATTCTACCTCCTGAGCACACGCACGCACACACATTCACCCACACATTCACACTCACGTTTTTCAGGCTTGGTACAGAAAACAGTACCATAAAACAAAGCCATTTCGCCACTACGCCCACACTCGAAAACTTCATGAAAACCTAGGATGAAGCGAGAGTGGAGAGCGAGGTGGCGTGCGAGACCCGACCGCTGTCTTCCCACGCCCTCCGCGAACCGTGACAAATACAAATAAGAGAGTAGCGCCGCGCCTCCTTGCATGCCCAGCCGCTGTGGTGCAGGAGTGAGGAAGGAGCACAGGCACGCTACCCACGCCAAGCCGCTGCCGCCAAACCTCCTCCCGGCACGGCAAGGAGGACAGGAGGGTCTAGGTCATCAAGTAAGCGCCGAGACAGGAGTGCCTTTGGGTGCGGCACTGTGGCCCTCCTTTCTGTCAGCTGGTTAATTAGTGATGTGAATAATTTTTTGTACCGTGAAGGGAAAATCTTACTTGGGTTATGTAGTAGAGGGGGAGGAGGAAGCAGAGGCGGACCAGGAGGAGGTGGAAGAGGAGGAGGAGGAGCAGGGCAGCAGGGACTAATGGATCTGCTGCCTGGCGCCCTCTGCCTCGGACAAGGGAAAGGCAGTGATATGTGGCCTCGGAAAAGCTAATTATTTAACTTTATCTCCATGTTTGTCCCGCGAGTCTGCTCAGGGCACAGGAAGCAGAACTAACTCCCCCCACTCCTCCTCCACCCTCCCCCACTCTCCTCCTCTCTCCCTCCCTCCCTCTCTCTCCTCTCCTCGCAAGTGTTTTTTCTCCATCCTCCCTCCCTCCTCCCTCTCATTCCACTTCTACTTTCCAAACACATTCATTCTCTACTTTCTCTCCTTCTCTCCTTCACCGCCTCAGTATCTTTCCCTTTCTCGCTTTCTTCACTCTGTTGGTCTTTCAGTTACCGGCTCACAGCGTATGTAGGGAAAAACAGGATAAAGGGAAAATAAACAGACAAAAGAAAGTATAAATGAAAAGGACGCGGAAAAATAGTGAGTTTTTTTTTCTGGGTAAGACTGAATGAATGTTTGGAATGTTTAAAATTCTAACGTAATATTTTGTAACCAACCGTGACCTAACCCTCACATTAACAAAGTGACCTGACCTAACCGACAACTCTTTCACGATTAGTCTTCCATCACTTTCACGACCATTAGTACCATCATTTTTATCACCATTATCACCACCTCCAAAACCATCACCATTACAATCACCACCACCAGCCGCTAACATCACCCCACCCCACCCACATTGGACGCTTGGGGACACGGAAAGGACTGAAATCCCACATATCCTTCACTGCCGCGGGGGAAAAGATGCTATTAATCCACCAAAAAGAATTATGACCAATACGTACTGTTTTTTTTATCGAGTTCCCTTTTCTCTCTCATTACATCGCCCACTTACTTGTGAAAGAATACCAGTGAGAAAGAAGTGTAAAGAAGTGTTAGTCTATTTAAATTGCTGGAATTAATGAAAGTAAGTGAATGAGAGAGAGAGAGAGAGAGAGAGAGAGAGAGAGAGAGAGAGAGAGAGAGAGAGAGAGAGAGAGAGAGAGAGAGAGAGAGAGAGAGAGAGAGAGAGAGAGAGAAAGCGGAGACAGAAAACTAATATCACGTTTTTGCAAATGGAAAAAAAAAAAAAATAAATAAATATAAAAACAGTCATTAGAACCTCCCTCCTCCCCCCTCCACACACAAATACAAACGCACACAAATAAACACACACACACACACACACACACACACACACACACACACACACCTACGAATAAAAAAAAATAATAATAATAAAAAAAAGCTATACACCACCACGCTAAACATGCATACACGAAGATGTAAATATGTATATCATCAATTAGCGACATAAAAGCGGATAGATTTACGCAAAAATCCCGCTTTGCAATTAAGACTCATTTCCAGCGCGGGTTTTTTACGGCGCTTAATGAGAGCAAGAGTTTAGTAATCCATCACTACCTCCCGGGGCGACAGCTTACGTGTGGGGAGAAAGAAGCGGTGAGGAAAAGAAGCTTAGATGTGGGGAGAGAGCGCCAGAGAGCGACATAGAGACAGAGATGTGTGCAGGAAAAGAACCAACGAAAGAAGGGATCAAGGAAAGTAAAGAATAAATACAAAAGTAGGAAAAAGAGGGTGAAATCGAGAAAAGATTAAAAGACATGAGGAAAAAGGGATAAGAACTAGAGGGGAAGAAGGGGAGGTGAAGGGAAATGATGACGGTGAAGAGGAGAGGAGATGGGGAAAAAAATTGAGGTATAAAAAGAAAAGAGTGATAATGAAAGTGTGTGGATTAAGTAAAATGAAAAGAACGAGTGGAAGATACAGAAGTGAGAAAATAAAACTAAGAAGAGGGGAGGAAGGGAAGAAAAGAGTAAGTAAATAAGTAAATCAAAATAATAAAAATATGGAAAATAAAAAAAAAGGGTAAAGGAAAAAAATAACGAATAATAAAAGCACATGAAGAAAAGATGAGAATAAGAGAGAAGATAAGATGGTAAAACAAGACGAAGGAGAAAGAAGAGGAAGGCGGATTTAGCGATAGATAAGAAGAAAGATAAGGAAAAAGAAAAGAAAATATGAAAGACTGAATAAAGTAGGGAATAATGAATGGAGAAATGAAAAGATGTAAGGAATAAAACATTAAGAACGAAAGGAAAAAAGGTGAATAAATATGAGGAAAAAAGGGAACAGAGAAAAAGTGGGATATACTGAAAGAATAAGAGAAAAAGACAGAAAATAATGGAAAGGGGAGAAAGAGAAAATAAATACGAAGAAAGAGGAATACCAATAAAAAAAAGCAGGGAAGGAAATGAGGCAGAATAAATGAAGAAGGAAGAGGAGGTATACAAAAGAAGGAAGACAAATAAAGAGATAATGAAGAAAAAAGAACACTGAAGGAAAATGAAGGAAGGGGCAGAAGGAGGAGAATGGGAGGAGGCTAACAAGGAAGACATTAAGAAAACTAGAATGGAGAATGAAAGGAGGATAACGGAGGAACAGAATGAAAGGGGAGAAGGGGATAATGAAAAATGGAGAAAGGGAGAATGAGGATGCGTGTTGAGAGAGAGAGAGAGAGAGAGAGAGAGAGAGAGAGAGAGAGAGAGAGAGAGAGAGAGAGAGAGAGAGAGAGAGAGAGAGAGAGAGGGTGACTGCCTGAACAAGCCTTGGTCTGCGTTTGATCTCACTCCCTTTGTCTCTTTAATGAGCAGAATCCCGCCGTCTGAACGAGGCATGAAGACGGCAGTACTATCTCTCTCTCTCTCTCTCTCTCTCTCTCTCTCTCTCTCTCTCTCTCTCTCTCTCTCTCTCTCTCTCTCTCTCTCTCTCTCTCTCTCTGACTGGTAACCTTTACTCGATTATTCCTACTTTCATATATTTCTTGTCATAATTTCTTCGTTTCTTTTTTTTTCAAATTGATTTTTTTATTTCCTTTAATTCATCTTTTATTCTACTTATTTTAATCACGTTCTTTCATTTCTTGTTTTAATCTCTCTCTCTCTCTCTCTCTCTCTCTCTCTCTCTCTCTCTCTCTCTCTCTCTCTCTCTCTCTCTCTCTCTCTCTCTCTCTCTCTCTCTCTCTCTCTCTCTCTCTCTCTCTCTCTCTCTCTCTCTCTCTCTCTCTCTCTCTCTCTCTCTCTCTCTCTCTCTCTCTCTCTCTCTCTCTCTCTCTCTCTCTCTCATCCAGCAAGACTGACCAGTAAACAGCTTCGTACACAGATTAAATAGAAAAATGAGAGAGAGAGAGAGAGAGAGAGAGAGAGAGAGAGAGAGAGAGAGAGAGAGAGAGAGAGAGAGAGAGAGAGAGAGAGAGAGAAACTTTAGTACATGAACGGTACTTGAAAAATATATAAAAAAAAAAAATGTGAGAAATTACAAGTTTATTAATTTATATATTCAGTTTTAAGTATGGCAGAAATAATTATTTTAGTGACCTCCTTTTTCATTTGTTTAAAAACATTATTGAGTAAACAAAATAAAAAAAAATATTAGATCTAAACATTTATATTACGAGAAAACGAGTAGAAAAAATAATATTGAAAAAGATAGTGAAAAAGAGCAAAACCAATAATTATCTGAGACTACTGCTGCTGCTGCTACTACTACTACTATTCTACTATTACTACTACTACTACACGACAAATAATAACAATAATAATAACAATAATAATAATAATAATAATAAAAATAATAATAATAATAATAATAATAATAATAATAATAATAATAATAGAAATTTTCAAGAGCCGTTCACATTTATTACATATAACACATTACATCATATGAGAGAGAGAGAGAGAGAGAGAGAGAGAGAGAGAGAGAGAGAGAGAGAGAGAGAGAGAGAGAGAGAGAGAGAGAGAGAGAGAGACAGAGACAGAGAGCGCACCTGATATTGTTTGGTTAATTAACAAATATTTTTCTCGTAAATTATATAATTAGAATTAC
>NC_087180.1:14471614-14496614 GCF_035594125.1 Scylla paramamosain | reverse complement strand
AGAGAGAGAGAGAGAGAGAGAGAGAGGGGGGGGGGAGCGTATGACTGATTTCAACACAAGATTCTTAGTAATGTAATACAGTAATGTGCTGAGGTGAGGAAGTGACGTTGACATGGTGAGTGACGTGATACTAACCCCCTTCTACCTGTCTTTTTCCCCCTAACCTGTCCCTCTACCTCTACCTCTCCCTCTATCCTACAGGTAATAACATCTATCTGGCTAATTCTTCTCACCTGGAACTAATCTCTCTCTCTCTCTCTCTCTCTCTCTCTCTCTCTCTCTCTCTCTCTCTCTCTCTCTCTCTCTCTCTCTCTCTCTTGTATGGGCGGGGGATACGAAGAAGGAAAAATGACAGATGCTTCCGGAAATTGGTTAGTATCGTAAAGTAATCACGGAGATGAATGGCTGTGGATGTTATTAATTTCGACGGTGATGTTGTGCTGAGAAAAGGACAAGGAAGGAAATGAGCAGCTACAGGAGGAGAAGGAGGAGGAGGAGGAGGAGGAGGAGGAGGAGGAGGAGGAGGAGGAGGAATACAAGGAGGAATACAAAGGAAAGCCAAACAGCAACAGACCTTTTGGTCCTTGCAAGGCTGTTTGGTAACTACTTCTAGCTAGCTGCAGGGAAGAGAGACAGGACAGCAGGGAAGAGAGACAGGACAGCAGCAGGGAAGAGAGACAGGACATCAGGAGGAGGAGGAGGAATTAGTAAAGGACAAAAAGAAGAATTAGAAGAGGAAAAAAATAGAAGAAAAAGAATTAGGAGAGTAAAAAGAATAACTAGGTGAAGAAAAGAAGAAGAATGACAAGGAAAAAGAACTAGAAGAAATAAAAAGTAACTAGAAGAGGAAAACAAGTAGAATAACAAGAAGAGCAAGAACAACAACAACAACAACACCACTAACACAAACAACAAAACGATGATGATGACAATGATAAGCAGGTCGCCTGGATGGGCACAGGTACATCACAAAATCAGGCAACAGAAGACCAGGTGTCGTATAATTAAGTTACCTGCACTGCGTCGCCTCCCTAATGTACATACCTTGGCTAGTAAGTGAAGGCTCCTCCCCACCCACCCCTCCCTCCGCCACACTGTCTGAAGGTAAACAAAAATTGAAGAACACAATTGAGAGAGAAAATATAAGTGCAAGATGATGACGAGAACGAGGAGGAGGAGGAGGAAGAGGAGGAGGAAGAAGAGGAGGAGGAGACAAGAAAGCAGAATGGGGTAGATAAGGAGAACGGTGAGGAAAACGAGGCAGAGGAGGAGGAGGAGGAGGAGGAGGGAGAACATTGCACCCTAAAATCCAAACAAACAAATAAACAACCACACACATGGAGAGAGAGAGAGAGAGAGAGAGAGAGAGAGAGAGAGAGAGAGAGAGAGAGAGAGAGAGAGAGAGAGAGAGTGAGAAACAGGCTGGTACAATAACGCTTGAAAATTCTAAAGTCCTTTCTTACAAGTTTTCTCTAAAAAAAAAATATATATAGGATGGGCTGAGCAGAAGAAAATATTCCTCTCTCTCTCTCTCTCTCTCTCTCTCTCTCTCTCTCTCTCTCTCTCTCTCTCTCTCTCTCTCTCTCTCTCTCTCTCTCTGTTCTATTTATCTTTTATTTTCCTCTCTACTATATTATCTTCTTTATCACTCGTCACTGTCTTTCCTTCTTATTCCTCTTCTTTTTGTTCCTCTTCTTAACCTCATCTTTCTTTCTCGTCCTTCACCTTTTTCTTCCACCTCATTCTTTTCCTTCCTCCCTTCTCCTCCACCTCCTCCTTTTCCTCGTTCGCACCATCCCATTTTCTTTCCCTCCGTGTTATCTCGTATAATTTCCTTCTCCTCGTCCTCCTCCTCCTCTTCCTCCTGCACTCCTCCTTTTCCTCCTCCTACACTCCGGTAATTCATTTTCCTTCCACGTACTTCGTTGGGCAATATAGACACTTTTATTTACACCTTATTCCGCGCAGCAATACTTTCTTTAAAAGCCTCGTGGTTATAATTTTTTACCCATAACGAGGGACCTTTCTTCTGCGGCAGGCGTTTTTGATTCTTACTTCAGTATCTCTCCTACTTTTATCTCCCTCTCTCCCTCTCCTCCTGTTTCCATTCGGATTTCTGCAGCTGTACAAAAGAATGAAGGAAAAAGGGAAAATGAAAGTTGAAGGTAAAAGAAGGAAAGTTTTAGAAAGAAAGGAAGGAAGGAAGGAAGGGAGAGAAGAGGAGGAAGAGGAGAAAGAAAAGTGGAGTGGGATAAAGAGGAATGAACGCCAGGAAGGAAAGAGGAGAAGAAAGGTTACGAAGGAAAGAAGAATGATAAAGAGAGATGGAGGAAGGAGCAGGGCAGGAACAGGAACAGGAGGAGGAGGAGGAGGAGGAGGAGGAGGAGGAGGAGGAGGAGGAGGAGGAGGAGGGTATAGGAGAGGACAAAGGTTGAAGGACATGGAGGAGGGAAGGAGGAGGGAGAGGGAAAGGAGGGAGGGGACGGAGTGGAGTGAAGTAAAGGAGAGAGGTGCAAATAAGGCACGAGGAGATGAGGAGGGGAAAGGAGGAGAGCGAAGAGGGATGAGATGACAAGAGGAAAGAATAAAAAAAGGGAGATGAAATAAAAAAAACGAAAAAAAAACGTAATACTAGGGAGAGGAAAGAAGTGGAGGAAAAGAGAGAGAAAAGGAGATAGAGACGGAGGAGGAGGAGAAACGCAAAAAGGAAAGAACGGTATAGAACAACGACACGGAAAGAAATGAACCAGAGGAAAAGAACAGGAAAACAAACAAGGAAAAAATAAAGGAAAGGTGAAAGGAAACACGAAGAATAAAGAGAAGGAAAGATACAGGCAAGATAATCAATCCAGGCCAGGTAACTTAGGTAATTATACGCAGACCCTAAGTCTCGCCTGAAGGAGGAGGAGGAGTAAGGAAAAAGAAACCCTGAAAAAGATACCCTTCACAGAATCAAACTTTTTCTTACCAGTTGGAGATCAAAGGTAAGAAGGACACCTGTGGAATATTTCTCTCTCTCTCTCTCTCTCTCTCTCTCTCTCTCTCTCTCTCTCTCTCTCTCTCTCTCTCTCTCTCTCTCTCTCATACACACAAAGGGAAATGTTTGTATTTGTGAAGCATGCATTTGTAATAAGATACTTCACTTTGTCCTTACCCCTTGGAGGGAGGGAGGGAGGGAGGGAAAGAGAAAGAGAGAGAGAGAGAGAGAGAGAGAGAGAGAGAGAGAGAGAGAGAGAGAGAGAGAGAGAGAGAGAGAGAGAGAGAGAGAGAGGAACAGACAGGCAAATATTTCACAGGAGACACAGGTTTATATATAAATTGCCACTCTCTCTCTCTCTCTCTCTCTCTCTCTCTCTCTCTCTCTCTCTCTCTCTCTCTCTCTCTCTCTCTCTCTCTCTCTCTCTTTCTCCTTACACAATCTCTCTCTCTCTCTCTCTCTCCTTACACAAAAGAGCAGCCGGCGCGAGACGCGAAGAGCAGAGAGAGAGAGAGAGAGAGAGAGAGAGAGAGAGAGAGAGAGAGAGAGAGAGAGAGAGAGAGAGAGAGACCAACCGGCTGGACTGAACTGGACTAGACACAAGAGGCGTGAGAGATGGGGAGGTTGGCAGCCGGGCTGGGGGATAGGGGGGGGGCTGGAGACGAGAGGTGGAGGGGAACGAGATAGCCTGAGAAAAATGGGCCATGTTGGGGCTTGGATTAAAAAGGGGGAAAAGAGGGGGGTAGTGAGGGCGTGGCGGGGTGTGGGCGTAGGGCGTGGCAGTGCTGAGCCATCATAACAGCATCGCGGGGACACAGGGACTGGATGTGGGCAGGGTGTGGGCAGGGGTGTAGGCAAAGTATCCTTCCTACAGTGCCTTGGAATTGGGTCATGTGTCACGCAGCGAGGCGGAGAGTGTGTTGCTGGGGTGAGGTTTGCTCTCTCCATTTGTCATTCGCGCGGATAAGAAAAGAGCGACATTTTTTTTTCTTCTAGTATTAAAGAGCTCGGTTTGCGGTATGTGAAAAGAAGGAAATACCCGCCACAAAACCGAAACTAGAGTGACTTTTCTTCTCAACGTATTAAAGAGTTTAGTACAGGGTATACGAAAACAAAGAAATCCACAGAAACGAAACTACAAGGGTAACTTTTTTTTCTCTACCTATTAAAGAGGCCAATCTAAGGTAAACAAAAAACGAAATGATCTCTCCACAAATACGAAACTATTACAGGAGAATAAGTGGTTAATTTCGTTTCTGAGGTGTCTTAATAGTCCTATTTCAACAGTTCTAGTCATAGAAAGGAGAAAATGCTGAAAAAATTTGAGATTTACGAAGTTTACCACTGAAATTAATGAAAGAATGAAGGTACCGCTGAACTCTTGCTTTAGTGAGGTGGACAGTATAAAAATTAGTAAGTGAACATGAACTTACAACGTTATTGAGATTGAAGTGGTTAGATTGTTCTTAAGAAAAGAAAGGAACAAGTAACTGAAGGCAAATATTAGGTGAATTTAATGGATCATATTGTTATTAAAGGGCATTTGAGATTTCGCTTCATTTTTTACATTTTAATTTTTACATAGAGAGGAGTGCATAATTGAAAGCCAAATGAAAGTGTTAGTAAGAATTATAAGATTTCATTGTCATTAAAGGATGTTTCGTTTTTATCTCTGTTTCTTGTGGTGGTAAAAAGACGAATAACTGGAAGATCTCAAAGAATCACAACACGGGACTGTAAAATGTAGATGAAATTTACGGGTTTTCATTATCATTAAAGGACATTCAGTATTATACGTTACTAAGTGAAGGAATAAATTAAGGTGGGAATTAATTAATACACGAATAACTGTGAGTGAGAATGAATTAGTAAATTGTTACTTACGCAAGAAAATAGATACCCAAACAAAATAGCAAAATAAACGAACGAATAAATAAGTTGATATGTATATAGACAGGCTCAGATTAAACTAATCCTCCATTACCGTGAGTTTCAAATGTATTTCGATATTACAAATATCTGAAAATCGCATCAGTTTATGTGGGAAAAGTTCTTAGTTTTTTTTTCAGCAGATTTTTACTTTACTTTTTTTTTAATTCGATTCCAGCAGCCAGTCCACTTCTCCTCTCTTCTCCTAATGAGCAAACTATCGACAACTCTACGCAATAAAGTTCACTATACATGATAAGCCAGCGTGTTTGATTATACGCATTTTCTTTTTTTCGTTATATTTAGCTTTACCTGGAAGCACTTCATGAAAGAGAGCGGAGTGTTTTATTTATAGATTTATTTTTTCCGCTACGTCAAATATACGCAGCAGGTTTAAATCACAGGTGTAATGAAATGAGGGCAATGGTTCGCTTATACATTTTTATCCCATATAGCACGAGTCGCGTAACCTTTTTGGTAATTACCTCGAAATATAATCCAGTGATATTATCCATTGAGTTATGGTTTTAATTTGTATGTGCTTTTAATAAGAAACACACACACACACACACACACACGTTATATTTGTACGTAAATATCCTGTTTTTGCCCACTGATCTATACCATACTACGTAAATACCTGAATCACTCCTGTCACTGTGCAATGTATCGATTTTACTTCTATTATACTTAATTTATTTTCGTTTGACGTATCACCTACTTGGAGAAAAAAATAAATAAAAACTCGAGGAAAAACCAGCATGATCGCCAGTTTACTTTCTATGTTATGTAATATTTCTCTTTTCAAACAGTTCAGGTCATGGGAAGACTGAATTCTCGTTTCGTTTTTGGATATGTAAAGCTTATCTTCTCTTACTAGTTCTTTTTTTACAAACATTAAAGAACCCCTGTATGTATTATGCTTGTATATTGCAAAGTTATACCAAGAGTAACTCACAACAGGAAGAGCTAAGAAACCAACTGTATGAAGAAGTAGAGGCCTAGATAGATTGATGCACTGACCGAAACGACCGAAACGCCACTGAGTATGAACACGTGCAGGATTACAGAGACCACATTGCACTACTGGGAAAGAAGAGCGACAGGGGAAGGCAGGGGAAGGCAGACAGGAAAGAGAGACGTCAGAGTAAAATTATTAGATTATGTTGAAATGAATATGGTGAAGAGAATAACATAAATGAAAACAATGTATTAAAGTCTGGCATAAAACCCGCAAAATAAAATGAAATAAAAATCACACGGTTACGAAATCAGCAGAGGAGAAAAAAGTGACAAACAGACAGAAATAAATGAGAAATCCGTGGATGGACACACAGCACTCACTGGACACACAGCCCAACAAGACCAGCTGCAAAAAGCCCGAATAAAACTACGGATTAGAAGAACGTGCGAAAAAAGAACCGATTCCAGCGCAAAATCCACGTCCACCGCTAACAAAAATAGAAAAAAAGGGAGAAAAAATAACACTGGTTCATTTTCATCGGGTAAAAAAACAAAGAATACTTTACAAAAAACATGATTCATTAACAAGTAAACTCAAATGCGGCGCTTAAACTTCCAGAGAAAATAAAAGAGTTGACATCTGAATGTTTAATTGAAAAGATAATTATTAGCATTGCAGTTCAATGTCGTCATGTATTTTCAGGAATATTAATAACTCTCTCTCTCTCTCTCTCTCTCTCTCTCTCTCTCTCTCTCTCTCTCTCTCTCTCTCTCTCTCTCTCTGCAAGCCCTCAGAGACTATTTTTGATTCATATTCGACGATGTACCACTGAGAGAGAGAGAGAGAGAGAGAGAGAGAGAGAGAGAGAGAGAGAGAGAGAGAGAGAGAGAGAGAGAGAGAGAGAGAGAGAGAGTAAAAACAAGCATTCTAAATTTGAACATCCTCTATATAATTCAATTTATCTCCTTTTTTTTATTTTTCTATCAAATGTATGAAAAAGTGACAAACACGAAAAACAAATAACAAAAAATGGAGAGAAAAATAATGGAGAGAATATATAAAAATAGAAACAAACACGAGAATAGTCCACACACACACACACACACACACACACACACACACACACACACACACACACACACACACACACACACATATCCGTACGTTGGTCAGTGTCGTGTAGTATTGCTGCGTCCTGTTTTAAATCTCTCTCTCTCTCTCTCTCTCTCTCTCTCTCTCTCTCTCTCTCTCTCTCTCTCTCTCTCTCTCTCTCTCTCTCTCTCTCAGGAAATTGATGTTAAGTGCAGGTTCCTGTGATGTATGATGTTACCTTTTTTATATACTCTCTCTCTCTCTCTCTCTCTCTCTCTCTCTCTCTCTCTCTCTCTCTCTCTATCTATCTCTCTCTCTCTCTCTCTTTTCCTCTTTTTTTGGGCTGGACGCTTTTATTGCTGCGCTTTTTTGTTTGCGTGTATTGTCTGCCGTTTTCTTTCTGGTTTATGGTTAATGGGGTGTTGTTCTACTTTTATTTTTGTCTTTATTACGTGTACTTAATAGCGCTGGTGTTTTCCATGGAGTGTGCGCACGTGCTGTAAACTCTGTAGTTCGTTTGTGGTGCCTGCGTTTAGTTTTGATTTCATGTAGTGTTTGTGTTGTACTGTTACTTTTTTATCCTCTCTCTCTCTGAAATGTGTATTCCCACTTTCTCGCATCCAAATTTACATCATCTACACAGCCACATCACAAAATCACATCTACACCACACCCACACCTTCACTAAATACACCACCTCACACACCCACATCCACACCCACTCACATTCAAACTTACATCTTCATCTACACATACACATCACAAAATCACATCCACACCACTAAATACCACTAAATACATCACCTTACACACCCACATCAACACTCACGTTAAGTACTCCAGCCCATTAAGTCCACCACGGCTCCCAAATTAATGTTTTTTTTTTTTTTTTGTGTGTGTGTGTGTTTTTTCATTCCTCCACTCAGTCCTTTCATTGCCTAAGTCTCGGAGCAGGTACTCGGGGCTCCAAATGAGAGGGTTTAAGCTATTTCTACTAACTTCAGGAACTACCGGGTTTTTTTTCCTCCACTATTTTGTGAGTCTGTGAAGGAGCAACGTTGAGTACTACTAATGGGAATTCTCGTCCTTGTCCCCCTTCTACCGTTGCTACTCCTCTTGCTTAGACTTCCACCCCCTGCCGTACCCCGCCCTCCCCCCCCGTCCTCCTCCGCCGCCGCCGCCCTCCTCCTCCTCCCTCTCGATGATGAGGAAAGTGAAGTGTCGGTGATTAAATTCCCTCGAAAATTTTCAATGGCTTTTATCATACGTTTCACTTTTTCCTTTTTTTTCTTTTATTTTTTATATATTCTTTTTTTTTTCCCCTGAGCGCCTTAATGGAACACTTTGCTCCATTAACGTGAACTTTGTCACCTTTCTTCTCCCTGCTCTCCTCCTCCTTGTCCTCGTCCTCGTCGTCCTCGTCCTCCTCCTCTTCCTGCTCCTACTTTTACTCCACCTCATCCTCCTTACTTTTATTCTTTACCATAAAATTTCCATGTCCTCGTTTTCTACAAGGTACAAGGTACATGGTGCTCCTTTTTAACTGTTTTCCTGCTTTCACGTTGCCCTGGGGAGAGGCGGAGAGGGAGAGGCCTTGCTCTGCTCTATCCTGTTCTCCTACACGTAGTTTGGTGGTAGTAGTAATAATAGTAGTAGTAATAGAGATAGTAAGTATGTAGCTCAGCCGTTATCTTCTTTATTGACCAATACATGTCCTGATAACTGTTCCTAAAAAGTATTCCTATGTATTCCTTTGTATTCCTCCACTTCCTCGCCTCGCCTTGCTCCTCACTCTGATCGCCTTATTATTTCTTTCCTCTTTTGAATGAACAACAAAACTAACACCTACAACAACTACTACGAAAACTAATATTTCTTTCCTTTATCCCTCTTCTTTACACACACACACACACACACACACACTTTACCGTACACAATATTCCCATCACGGCCTCCCTCTTTTTCTCAGTTCTTCTCACATTCTTGTCAAGTGATTGGGGGAGGAGGGTTGTTGGCCTGCCGCTGGAAAATATATATGTATTTTTTTTTTTTTTTAAGAGTCAGAAAGAAAAGGTGTAAAAATATAGCACTTAAGCCTTCCCTCACATCGATTCTCTCTCTCTCTCTCTCTCTCTCTCTCTCTCTCTCTCTCTCTCTCTCTCTCTCTCTCTCTCTCTCTCTCTCTCTCTCCAAGGCCTAAGTAATACAGTATTCCAGCAATTATATAACCAAAAATATCTATAATTTCTTTCAAACTTTACTAACTATAAAGTTGTTTTCTTTGAAATAAAATGACGCAGGAAATATCAGCAAGTTCCAAGAAAAATCTAACGAACACAAACAACTCAGGAAAATCCAATTAATCCTCTTTCCTTCACGTTCCCAGATGAGCGCAGAGTGTGATGGGCGGCGTCGGGAGGCGGCCTGCGGAGCGCGGTGGGCGGGCATGGGTGTGGGCGTGGCCGTGGGTGTTCCTGCTGGCCTGGGCTGCCTCATGGGTGGGGCGGGCTGAGGGCTGCGACATGGGAGAGATGCGCTGTCACGACGGAAGCTGTGTCTCCGCCGACCAGTACTGCGACGGCGAGGCAGACTGTCCGGGCGGCGAGGATGAGCCCGCCCACTGCACCCGTGAGTACCCGCCGCCCACGCCTCCCACGGGACCAAGTGTGGCCTCCTGTAGCTACGCTGTGCATCTCATACTAATGGTTCTCTCATAACATCTTGTGAACGTGTACTGTAGCGTTCTGTAGCTGTCTGTGCCTCTTCAGCTCGTGACTAGGCAAATATCTCCTTGTACGAGTATCTATGGCCTCCCTGTAGCTACTGTGTGTTCCTTTTCTTAGACTTAACATTTTTTTTCTCTTCATTGCATCTTGTGAGTGAATACTGTGGCCTCCTGTAGCTTCCTCGTATGTCTTTTTATCTTCTGACTGTTTCTTTTATACCAAAATTTTGTGAACTAATACTTCGCCATCCTGTGGCTAACCTGCGTCGATATTACTCTCAGTTTCTCTGTTCCCCTTCATGACATCAAAATGAATGCTGTACCGTCCTGTAGCTTGTCGTCCTCCTGTGGCCCTTCCAGGTAATGCTGCTGGTGATTTGAGTGGCCTCATTTCCTCGTTATTCGCTTCAGTCGTCAAAATTCACCATCGATTCCTGCGTCGCGATGGAGGCGATGAGGAGGTTCAGGTATAACGACGTAAAAAAAACGGAACGAAAGAGAAAAAAGACTCGACAGATAAAGCGAGACAAAAATAAGAATCAGCTTCAGTTAATTGGACTTGACCCAGATCAGTCAAAATCGAGGCGTCCGGCAGCCCTTGCCCCCGTGCTCGCCTCAAGGGACCGGCAAGATTATCCAGTGCCAGGTTAAAACTTCACTTTGACAGACTCGTGCCCGGCCATTCCGCTCGCCTTTTCCCCGTGAGGCAATGGGCGAGAAACGAGGTCACAGGGGACCCTCCAAGCCATCGTCAACAGTTCCGATACTTGGCCCAACACTAGAGGACTCAGCCGCCTCTCTCGCTGCCTCCCTCCCGCACTCACTCACTCATTCTTCCTCTCCCTCTCCTCCCTCTCCCTCCAAGCCGTTATCCCGCCCCCCTGTTCTCTTACACGCATAACCTTCTCTCTCTCTCTCTCTCTCTCTCTCTCTCTCTCTCTCTCTCTCTCTCTCTCTCTGTCGCCCGTTATTCCCCTTTCTCACTTCGCCCTTCCCTCTCGAAGCCGACATTGCTCCCATCACTTTTTCTCTTTCCTTCCTTCCCTCCTTCCCTCCCATCTCCACCCCTGCCCCCTTTCCCTACAAGCCGTTATCCTCCCTTTTCTGCCTCTTCCTACCAGTACTCAAACAAAAATCTCCCTTCTGACCCATATAAGCCCCCATTCCCCCTCCCATCACCCCCTTAGCAGCTTGAACCATCCTATCACCACTACAACCGCCATAAACACCAACATAATGTCCCCTTTTTTTTCTCCACAGAAAACGTGGCCGGCCTCGCGCTGCCGGGTTGAAGGGGGTACTGTTGTAAAGCAATGATTAAAGGGACAGGAGCATACGAGAGGATAATAGTGTTAATGTACGAGGCTCTAGTGGATGATGATTGGGTGGAGTGTGTGGTGGGTGATCAGCTGTTATCATTAGTGTTGTATGAGTGATCTGGAATGGTGAATCAGAGAGAGAGAGAGAGAGAGAGAGAGAGAGAGAGAGAGAGAGAGAGAGAGAGAGAGAGAGAGAGAGAGAGAGAGAGAGAGAGAGAGAGAGAGAGAGAGAGAGATTTAACTACACTATTCGAGGATTTAAAAAGAAACATCGAAGAGGAGAGAGAGAGAGAGAGAGAGAGAGAGAGAGAGAGAGAGAGAGAGAGAGAGAGAGAGAGAGAGAGAGAGAGAGAGAGAGAGAAAACAATAGGAAACAAAGTAAGAAGGATATAACAAGGTGGGGAGAAAAGAGAGGGAGGGAAACAGAACAAGGAAGAAGAAAAGCAAGAATAAGATACGTGGGACAGACAGAAGGAAGATTGAGGAGAAGCAAGAGTCGAGAGGAAAGAAGACGAGAAAGAAAGGAAAGAGTAAAGAGGAAATAAAGGACAAGGGAGAAAGAAGAGAGGAGAAATGGAAGAGGAGAAGAAATGAGGCGTGATAAGAAATGAATAAAGAGACTGAGAACGAGAAGGAAAATGACGTAAAGAGGAAAATGAGAGAGAGAGAGAGAGAGAGAGAGAGAGAGAGAGAGAGAGAGAGAGAGAGAGAGAGAGAGAGAGAGAGAGAGAGAGAGAGAGAGAGAGAGAGAGAGGTAAAAAAGCAAGGTGAAAAACAAAGTAAGGTGGGGAGAGAAAAAAAGTAAAAGGAATAAAGAAAAAGGGGAAAAACCACCAGAAAAGTGTGGTTTGGAAAAAATAAAGTAAGAAAAACTCCAAAAACAGAAATAGCATAGAGAGGACTTGATGTTTTCGTGTTGCGTGGGAGAAAGGGAGAAGGTGGGAAAAAAAAGTAAAAAAAAGAAAGAGGAAGAAAAAAAAGATGGGAACAAGAAAGGGAGAGAGTAAAACGATATAAGTGACAAAGTGAGCAGCTGAGTTTTACTAATTCTCTCTCTCTCTCTCTCTCTCTCTCTCTCTCTCTCTCTCTCTCTCTCTCTCTCTCTCTCTCTCTCTCTCTCTCTCTCTCTCTCTCTGGGTGTGTGTGTGTGTGTGTGTGTTAACCCTATGAACTTCCAACATCAGGTCAAAAGTGAGGGGATTAGAGGGGATGGGACAGAGTAAGGGGGAGAGGAGTGAGGGGAAGAAACTGAGAGAAATTAAAAGAAAAACGGATGAGGGGAAAAGCAAGGTGAGAGGAAGAGCGAAGTAAGGCAAAGGAACACTGGAAAGGACAGGGTGAAGGGAAGAATACAGTGAAGGGAAGGACAGAGTGAGGGGAAGGACAGGGTGAGGGGAAGGACAGGGTGAAGGGATGAACAAGGAGAAACAAAGGAACACTGGTGGAAGGGACAAGGTGTGAGGAGAAGGATAAGGTAAGGGGATGGACAGGGGTGAAGAAGGGGAGGGAGAAGGGAAGGGCAGAGCAAGGGGAAGGTGTTAATGAAGCTACACACGAAGTCAAGGCTGAAAAGCTAACTTCATTTTTATCAGGTGAAGAGGAAGATATTGGACAAGAGAGACGTAGAGGGTGAGAGAAAGTGAGAGAAAGTGAGAGGAAGCCAAGACGATGAAATTCTCTCTCTCTCTCTCTCTCTCTCTCTCTCTCTCTCTCTCTCTCTCTCTCTCTCTCTCTCTCTCTGTAGTAGTGGTAGTGATGGTAATAAAAGCAGGAGAATATTTCTACCTTCCCTGATAGAGGCATTGATAGTGAAGGGAATGTTGTGGAAGGGACGCACCAACGTGACGCCCTTTAATTTACTAGGCTCTGCACGTCCACTACCTGCTCCTCCCCCTCCCCTCTGCCCCTCCCCACCACCACCACGCCTGGGAAAAAAAAAATCTCCCTCCATCCCCCCTCCAGTTCTCCCTTCCCACACTCTACTTCAGGTAAGAATTAAAGAGAGAAAGAATGGTCATGGAAGTACGAGTGAGTTAAAATTCGTGGCTGGTGGAGAGGAGGAAATATGGTTAGTGTAGTAGTTATTGTAGTAGTAGTAGTTATTGTTGTAGTAGTAGTATTAGTAGTAGTTTTTATGTAAGAGGGTCAGTGGCCTATAGTAACAAAAATAAGGGAAAAAAAAAGGGTTCAATGAAGGTGCCAGCTCCTAAAAAGAAAGCCAAAAAGGATTACCTAGAATTGGAGGATAAGTGTAGTAGTAGTAGTAGTAGTAGTAGTAGTAGTAGTAGTAGTAGTAAAGGTGCTAATTCACGTTGTTTTCTCCTTCAATATTGATTTACAGTGCTAACAGAAAACAGAAAACAACAAATCTAGCAACAGTAATGAAGGAAAATGAGGAGGAACAGGAGGAGAACAGGTGAGGGAGGGAGAGTGGGAGTGGCTGCGGTGGGTCTCCTCTCTAATTGATACACGTGTCTGGTGCTGCTAATGGCGTGGTGACAACCTTTATTACATCCACGCACCCCGCCCACCGGCACCACCACCACCACCACCACCACCACCACACATCTGACGTAACCATTCCTTCTTCTTCTTTCTCCTTTTTCTTTATTCTTTTCCTCTCATTTCCTTCCTCAGTCTCTGTCTCCTCCTCCTCCTCCTCCGCTTTGTTTGTGTCTGTTTCTGTTTCTCTATTTCTTCCGCCTCATTCCCTTCTTTAGCCTCCTCCTCCTCCTCCTCCTGGTACTTCGCCATTACTTCCACCTCATTCTCTTCTCTGGTTTTCTTTTCCTCTTTTTCCTGCCACTGCTTTTGTTTCTTCCACTTCCTTCTCCGCCTCTCTTCCTTTCGTATTTCTCTTTTGTTTTTCTTTTCTGTTCCTATCTTCTTACTTCTCCATTTCGCTGTCCTCATTCCTCTCTCTTCCTGCATCTCCACCCTTTCGTTCTTCCTCTTCTTTTTCCTCCGTTCATCAATAGCAATCACTCCTTCACCCTTATCCTTCCTTCCTTCCTTCTTTCCATCCATCACCTCTCCTCCCTCCTTCCCTCCCTCCATCAGCACTTTCCTCTTCCTCCATCTCCTTTCATCTAACATTTACGCAACCTTCTATTTTCTTTCCACCTCTTCCTCTTCCTCCTCCCTCTTCACTTGTGTTCTCTCCCATATACCTGCCCTCCTCCTCTCCCACCTTAGCAAGTTTTCCCCCAAAAAATGTATTCCTCACATAAACAACTTCTCCTTACTTCACACGTCTCTCACCTGGTACCCTCTCTCTCTCTCTCTCTCTCTCTCTCTCTCTCTCTCTCTCTCTCTCTCTCTCTCTCTCTCTCTCTCTCTCTCTCTCTCTCTCTCTGTAATAACTGTTTTTCGTGGCAAGACTCCATTTCAAATCGAGGTGTGCTAATTGTTTTTACTTTTCTGTCTCCCCATCTTTGTTTTTCTCCTCCATCTCTCTCTCTCACTCTTTCCTTAAAAAAAAAATTGAAGAAAATGGGCAGACGGCACCGCTCTTTCTCCCTTTTAGTGTCCCTTCTTCACCTGTAGTCTCGTAATTACCAGGTGTTTGTCCGCCTCAGGTAACTCCTTGATGGACAGAAGCCATGTGATTCACCTGGTTACTTTCCTCAGGTTAATCACGTTAGTTAAAGTTTTCGCCTTTTAAGATCTCATTTGAACATTTTAATTTTTTTCCCCCTTAGTTTATTTTCTCAAAGTTCAGTGTTTTTCTTGAAATGTTTATTGCAAGTCTCAGCTGGTCCCAACTTGCGAAGTGTGTGTGTGTGTGTGTGTGTGTGTGTGTGTGTGTGCGTGTGTTTCTTCAAGAGCAAAGTTTATTTATATTTTGTAGCATATATTCCGTGTGTGTTTTTCAAGTTCAAAGTTTGTTTTGATTTTGTTACGTAAATTCTGACACAATCAAGTTAAACGAGTCAGCGAACACTAACATGCAGTGAAGCAGAAGGTAATTCAATTTGCATTTTTTTTAAACACGTTTCATGATATAGTTATTTCAGTCAGTAGGAAAGCACTTGTTTTGGTACTTCACAAGATATCGCGCTCTTTTATGCTTCATCATGAGGCCTGAATCAAATTAGCGAAATACAACAAACTAACAAAAACATGATGCCAATGTCGAGATGAGGGCGAACGTTACTCACCTGATTGGAACGCTGTGCAACTTAACTTTGGAATTAAATACACTCCTTTTAACTTTTTTTTTTATTAATATATCTATTTTTGTGCCCTTACCCAACCTCCTTTACATTTAAGAGAAATGAAAACACAACGATGAAATGACTCTCTAAACCAGACTATCGTTCACTCGTTTTCTCTTAACTCCTCACGAAGCCTCGACCTCTCTCTATTTATTCATTACTGGCGGGCATACTGGCGCTATATTGATCTCACTGTTGCGGCGCAAAAAAACATCAGTAGATTAGTCAAACAGCACACACGGTCTTTATGAAGCAATAAACCTAAATAAAAGCAGTAAAATAAAAATCTGAATGCATGCACGGCCTTAAACAATATACGCAAATAGAACCAGAGAGAGAATAGAAAATTAATTAATCAGAACGAAAACACTCCGGCAAAAGGATAATGTGCACTGATATAAAACTAATGCGGAACGAAAATAATTACGGTGTGTGATGCCTGGTTAACCATTTGCCTGCTCGGTAATAACAGCACGACGCTCGTTACTTGCTTTCACCAAGTCCAGACAATTTTACTGCGCAAGATTAAAACTACGGAACTAAAAGGCATTAACCTTTGCTCGATTGATCAGTGGTGTGCTTCTAAATATTATTCGAAACCAGCATCACACCCCAGAGTTAACACTATTTTCACTCTTAACCTCAAAACTTCAACCTGGGAGGCTTGTAACAACTTAACACCAGATTCGATTTCCCTCAGTACAGGTATAAAACAATAGTTTGGTAATAACTACAGTACATGATCCCCTTGTTACTCACCGTGCCTCAGGAGTCGCAGGTACGTCCCTCATCAGTCCCCGCACCTGTGTAATGAGAAAATGGGAGATAATCAAGACCAATTTACTTACTTATAGGTTGGGCAACTTACACAATGGTAACTTTATAATAATTCTTGTCACGTACAATACCGAAACTTGCATACATGGAAGGCGCACTGTGGCCTTGTCGTAAATGCTTGTTTAAGGAGTTTGGGGGGGATTGTGGGAGGAGTGGGAGACGGACTTATTATAAAGCATTACCTTAACAGTATATGTATGGATGGTACTAATTAGTAAGGTTTACTTGTTTGAAATGCAACTATTAAATACAAGAAATACGGTTGTTATGTTTCACACGCTGATAAGTGCATAAAGACCAATTTTCCTTGTTAAGAGCTAAATACTGGAAGTAATCGATTATAAGCGGGTAATTTCAAACTCACCGTTGGGATGATTGTAACACATCACCGTTGAATAATCCACATAACCACACCAATCCACCCAATTCAAGCAATTAATCTTCTTAACACAGACGTAGACAACTTCACAGCGTCTCACTACATAGCCGAGTGTGCCTGGGCAGCTCCAGCGAGCACCCACAAGCCACCACTCAACCGCGTCAGCTGATTGGTGGAACTCGGTCACGTGACTGATGATCTTTCCGTGACGTTTTCTTTTCATTTGTTTCCTCTCCATTGCCATAATATTTCACTTATTTTCTACTTGCTGTCTTATTATTTCCTTTCTTTATCTTATTTCTTCCTTTCTAACTATAAAATAATTCGTTACTCCATATTTCTCCTATTCCTCTTCCTTTTCATAAACCCTCTTTTGTTTTAATTCTTCTCTTTTAACTGTAAAATGATTCGCTTCTTCATATTCCTTCTCCTCCCTCCCTCCCTCTCTCCCTCTCTCTCTCTCTCTCTCTCTCTCTCTCTCTCTTCCTTCACATCCACTCCCCATGATCTCTGGCCCTGACAAATTCCTTCATCAGACGCAAAACCTCCTATTAGAGGAATATCAAGTCCCGCCCGCCCCTTTCCCCCACACCTGCACTAATCATGATAACTGCAGGGAAATGAAATCTGGCTCCAGGCAACACCGCCAACACCACATCGCTCAGGACTCTTGCCCCCGCACCTTGCTTTCTCGTTTTGTGCTAGGGAATGTGAGACGAATGAGTGATGATGGTGGTGGTGGTAGTGATAGTGGTAATACTAGTAGTGACAGCAGTAGTAAATGGAAATTCAGTAAATGTTTGCAAAGGGACAGCTGTAATTGCAGGTAAAACTAAATTGTTACAGCAAAATTCTTTTCCAGAGTTTGCTAAGTGTGTGTGAGGGAAAGAAATTAGAAAATGGATGTGGCAAAGAGGTTACGTAATGAGGGTGTAAAAAAAAATACAGGTTCTCTGAGTGCTGGGACAGCTCTGAGTGATGCAACCTTTGGAGAGGTAGAAAAGATTATGTATTTAGTTGTTGGTGAAAAAAAAAGGTTAACGTATAAGAGTAAATAGATAAAATGACAGAAATTTTTTTGTTTTTATTAATATGAGGTGATGAGTGGGAGCGTGAATAAAAAGGCTTCATTTTGTTTCTGTAATTACGTTTTATATATACTTTCACGTTATTATTATTATTATTATTATTATTATTATTACTATTATTATTATTATTGTTGTTATTATTATTATTTTTATTATTATTATCATCATCATCATCATTACCATTGTCAACATTATCATTATCATAAACATAACGCACTTCGGCATGGAAAAACCCTTTTAACACTACATAAAAAGAACTGATTTAGTCCTTTTAGATCCTCATAAAACACACACACACACACACACACACACACACACACACACGACAAAAAAGGATAAGTCCAGCTCAGATTTTGGGAAGCAGTGTGACATCATCAGAGGCAGGAAGAAGAAGAGGAGGAGGAAGAGTATTAAATTTAAAAGCAGTAATGGCAACGAAGTAATGCTCTTTTGCAGCCTCCACCACCCCCACCCTCTCACTCCCCCTCTCCCTCTCTCTCTTTCTCAGCAGGCGTTTCTTCTGGGAGAGCCATTACTTGTTCCTCCCACAGGCACTCTGCGTCTCCCTCCCGCCCACCGCTAATGAACCGAGGAAGGGCGGCGGCAGGACTCATGATGACGGAAAGCACGCTGTCGAATGTACCTGATATTGGCAATTTGCATGTTTTGTTAATTTACATACTAAATGGAGGACGAAGTGGAGAGGAGGAGGAGGAGGAAGAGGAGGAGGGAGGAGGAGAAGGAGGAGTGAGAGCTATAGGATGGAGGAGAAGTGGGTTGTTGACTTGGTAGAGATGCATTGTGGCGAGTGGGCAAACAGGGCGAGGAAGAGGAGGAAGAGGAGGAGGAGAAGCAGGAGGGGGAAGCAGAAGAGATGGAGTTTACTGGCGCCGTTCATCATTGGAGGTTATTGCCGCGTCTCCGTCCGCGTGTGGAGTTCCCAACACACTCATGGTAGATCATCGTTAGTCCCGCCACAACTAAATGGTGTTCGGGGATGACGCTCACCATTCAGATGCCAGAGGTAAGCAAGAATCCTGCAGGGACCAAGAGTGAAGCCAGGAGGAGAACGGTGGCGAGGAGGAGGGAGCCAGGAATACAAATGAAGAAAGAAAAAAAAAGGAACAAAGAGCAGGACAGGAATGGCGGGGCGCAAAGGAATAAGGGAAATGAGGAGGATGAGAACGAAAAAAAAGGAGGAAAGAAACGAAGGAATAAAGGCACAGGAATTGAAGGAGGAACGAAGGAGGGAGAAGAGAGGTAAGGAAGAAACCGGAGGAGAAAGCTGAGCGGGGATACTTGAAGGAAAGAAAAAAGGAAGAGAAAGAGGAACAGGAAGAGGAAGAGGAGGCGGAGGAGGGAAGGGACAACATGCAATACACTTCTCTCTCCCCGTCCATTCCTCTCCCTCTGCAGCGTCACTTCATTCCTAGGCACGGCGGGTCGTAACAATACTCGTGACGTTCCGGGCAGCACTGGGAGCGATAGGTGACGGGCTGCGAGGGACGGGAGGCGGTCATCAAGGTCGTCATTAGGTCGTCAGCCGTTCCAATGGAGTACCAAATCACCACTACCCTTCCACCACCACTGCCTGCCACCTTTAGGAGACACGACCCCCTTTACGACTCCCCTGCAGAGTGTCGTCATCCTTTCTCCCCTTCTACATCCCTTGCTGACTCCCCCCGGCCCTGTGAAGCTCGTGTCCTTGAGTGTGAGGTCCTGAGGTGGTGTAGCGAAGGGACAGTCTTATTTCAACCTTCTATTTTCTCTATTTCAAACTCCTGTTTCCTCTTTTACTGAGTGTCCATGCAAACGTTTTTCTTATATAGTGTTTTGAATGTTGAGAACTGAAAAATGTTCTCTTCGCAGCTATAGAGTGCAGTCTAAAGTAAGTGTCTGAAATTTTTATGTGATTGCAGAGAAAAATGTCTTGTAACAAAGGAGTTAATGTAAGAAAACTGCCTCAAAACTAAAATTTTTGTACTTTATATGCCTGAAAAAAAAAAAAATAATAATAATAAAATAAGCCTCCGGTATCACAGTAAGATGTTCCTGGGCGTCCACACAACACCGCACCACTTGAAAACACGAATTATGTACCAACGCAATCTTTGGTACCCGCAGTCATTCATACTCATTACAGAACAAAAGCCTTCCGTCAATCTCTACCGCTTGCCTCCGTCTCCTGTTTGCCCGATTCAATGTCTTGCGGCAAAACAAATTCCTCGGTACTAGTGAAGGAGAAGGCACGCTCACGAGACGAAAGAAGAGTAAAGGATTATGTCGTTGACAGATTTTAAGTCCTCCATCACTCCAAACATTTGAACATCTACCGCTATTCCTTTTAAAGTGCTTTTTTATCAGTTCTTTACGTCCGAAAAATCCGGACACTGGTGTAGAATAAACCAGACCAAGAGTGTGGCACTGAAGGACAAAAGCTTTCCTGTCACTCCAAACTCATGAGCAACTACGGCAGTTTCTCTCCGTGTTACTTCTATATATATATTTTTTTTTTTTCCAGCCGAAACCAACTCCCAAACACTAGTGAGGGAAAAAGCACTCCAGGAAAATGCCGTTACTAGACAAAAATCCTCTTCGTGACTCTAAACTTACGGTTCTCTACCTACAATTCCTGCTATGTACACCTACCTTACTTCCTCACTTCGTTCAAGTAAGAAGAGTGACATAATGATTCCTTTAGAGTCTGAACTACAAATTAAAGTGTTTCCAATCCTTTACGAGCGCTGTCTGTCTATTCCAGTGGAGCCTTGGATGAATTTTTGATACCACTTAAGAATTTGATATTGCTCAGTGCCACGCGAGCAGCAGTAAGAGGGCAGCGCTCCGTCGACTCTTGAAAGGATGTTGTCAGATGATTTCGGCGGCGACTCGCTTCATCGAGCACATTGCCTGACCTGAAGGGAACGCGATGAGATGCAAATAAGCCAGTTCCTCCTCCTCTTCCCCTCCTCTTTTTCCTCCTCTTCCTCCTCCTCCTCCTCCTCCTCCTCAGCGGTCGTACAAAGAGGCTTCAGAGTCCTTAAGATTCGAGGCTCCGAAAGGCGCTTCAACGACCTGCCCAGACTGAAGAAAAAAATACAAAGAAAATGAGAGAGAAAAGAACTGAAATAGAAGTAAAAGGCGGAGTCTTCTCCCATGAACTTTTTTTTTTATATATATATATACTTTTTTTTGGGTACAGTTGCTGAAATCCTTCTTTCTATTTTGATGGAGAAATTTTACTTGATATCTATGTACTTTCGGGGCATCTACACTTCATTTTTTCTCTCTCCTAAGGTAACACACACACACACACACACACGCACACACACACTTACCCCCAAAACATTCTACGTATACATATCACTAACCTCATCCCCATTTCTTTTCTTCACTACTCCCATTTTTTCTTCGCCTGCCCCGCCTCGCTCCTCCCCGCCCCGCCCCGCCCCACCCCGCCCCGCCCCGAAGAACCATCCCTCATGCAGCGTGACAGGAAGCAAGACGTAATGGTCAAAGGAAGTCATCAATTTCACTGGTGGGAGGCTCCAGGGAGGGGAGGGGGCAGGGAGAAGCAACGTGAGACGACTGTGTACACTGTCACACCTGGGATGGGTTGTTTACTATGTCGTCCTTTCACCCAGATTGTGCTACCCCATCCTGCCGGTTTTCCAGAGGACGACTCTTTGCCTCATATTTTGAAACACTTCCGCGCCGCACCTCCACTACATTCAAAAGGCTCTAGTTGAAGTTACAATGGTTTCTAAGGGTGTTTTTATGGTTCTAGTGACAAATTATTAACATTTCTCATTTCTGTGACCTTTGGAAATAGTCGTGGTGAGACAGCAAAAGCGTTCCTAAACACGGGCCTGCCGCCAGGTGACACTATCTTCCTCTACCACTGAGACAGCGCTACCCTTCCCTATTCTCCTTCACCTAGAAGTAGATGGCTCTCTTCTGCCGCTAGATGGCAATGCCCTTCCCACCGTTGTCAACGAGGTTCCACTAACCTACCGTCAATTTTCAAGATAACGCTTCACTGCCCTCTGTGACCCGATGACGCAACCTGCCGTCAGTTTTTAAAATGTTATCACCTTGCCCTCCTGCTACCTAGATGGCGCTACCGTGCCGCCGGCTTGCAGTGACCCGATACCAAAGTGATGACACTACCCTATGACGATTCCTGCTACCTGATGACGCTATTCTAACAAGTGCGTTCGGGCTGTCAGGTTTTTTCGTTCTTTAGCAAGAACCGATCGTTGTTTCTTCCTTGTCGCTCCCTTGCGAGGAGAGCACTTAGTCTTGCCTCTTTCATCCAATACATGGCTCTAACTTTGCTCTCGCATAGACATGACACGATACAGGAGAGCCGAGATGTGATAAATTTACACTCTGCAAGGCGAAAGCGAGCTCACTAGACGTTTAAAAACCTAATCTTACTGTACGAAATGAGGAAGGTAAGTGTCTGTTCATTTCCTTACGTAACTTCAAAGGTAATGCATAATGTGAGAGAGGGAACAACGGGCGAATGGGGAGCGAACGAAAGGCGGCCGTGAAGGTAACGCTTTACTTAACAACACGGGAGGGGCTGGCAAGGCGTGGGCGCGTGGTGTGAGGTGAGGAGTGCGTGAGGAAGGAGGGGGAGGGATAAAGGGAGACAGGGAGGGAGAGGAGGAAAACATTGACGTCAGTGCAGGCCGAGGCGGCGGTGGTGGTGGCGGCGGGCAGAGGACAGACGTGAACGGGAGCAGAATTGGGGAGGAAGGGGGAGAAGGAGGGAAGGAAGCTGATGGGGAGATGGGAGGAGTCTCGTTCCTGTTAGTATTGTGGATGATGAAAGAACAAATAGATAAAAGGTAGATTTTTTACGTAAAAAAAAAAAAGAAAACTGTTACTCTTAGGCTCTCTACTCTACTCTACATTAGCTACAGAAACAGAAAAAAAGAAAAAGGAAAATTAAAACAATAGGAGACTGTCAGGTTCCACGTCGGCTACAATACTACAGGTTAAAGGATTGAAAAGGTTTTGTCCCCTTCAATTATGCGAATGAGATGAGGAGGACAAGTAAAGGGAAGTGTTTTGTCCCTTCTTTCTAATGGATGGGAGGAGAATACGTGAGGGCAAAGGGAAGAAAAGGGTTTTATTCCCCTTCAGTTATATAAATGGTTCTGGGTGGGGAGGAGAGCAGGTGCCCCCTCAGTTATATGAATGGGGTTAGAAGGGCAAATGAAGGAAGGAAAACGGTTTTGGATGGGATTACGTAAAAAGAGGAGGTTTTTGCCTAAACATAGTATATAAATTGTATTAGAACACGTGAAGGCAAGAATTTTCCTCCTGTCTTAAAATATATGTTTGTGAGGACAAATGAAGAGATGGGTTTTGTCCCCTTCCAGTTATAGGGATGAGGTTTGGAGAACGAGTGAAGGGAAGTGAAGGGAAAGGAAGGGTCTGCTCCCCCTCAAGATATACGACCACACTGCCTCGGTACAGTTCCTCATCACAAAATACCAACATTAATTTGTCAGAAGCAGCGGAAACTATTTTTAAATCATCAGAGCACGAGGAAAACGAGAATACGAGAGGGTGGCAAAAGAAAACGTACTTGATCCAGTCCCATTTTCTTTGATCCAACTCTTAACGCGCATGTTTTATATTAATTTCCGAGGCTTTGTTGATCATGATTTAGTTTCATGAGCATGGCGATTAAGGAGGAAGAGGGAGGAGGGAGGAATAATAAAACACGATAATTATAAAGCATACACACTAAGGTCAGGGAGGGAGGGAGAGGTATAAAGTAAAATACATTAACGAAGGGAGGTGGAATAAAAGAGGATAATGAAGGAAGATAAGGTATGAAAAATTGCGTAATGAGTGCACAGTGAAAAAAAAAAAGGAAACTGATAATGAAGGGTAGGAGAGAAAAAAATGCTAAAATGGGGAATGACGCAAACAAAGTGAGAATAATGAAATGAGGCCGAATAGAAAAGTAACAATATAAAGTGAATTAAGAATATGATGATGACGAATAAATGCGACTAATGAAATCTGGAAGACAACAACAAAAATAAATAAATAAATAAAATGGATGGAGAAAGGAAAATAAGAATACGATGATGACAAATAAAAACGACCAATTAAATCTGGAAGACAAGTGAAAACGTAATAAAATGGGTGGAGAAAGAAAAACACGAAAAAAAAGAAAAAATACGAATTGAGTGGAAGCAGGAAAATCAAATACAATTATCCCAGAAGAGAAGGACAAACAGTACGAGAATAATGAAGAAAGAGACAAGAAAAAAAATAACAATAATACAGAAGGGTACAGACTACAGGTACAGCACATCAGCACCGCCAGTGAGGTAACCCGGGCAGGCGTGGACGGCGGACTGACTCAAGCACATCCATAGTGGGCCGAGTACCGCCCGACCGCCGCGTTACGAGTGCAGTTAGTTCATCTCTCGCAGCGGCTCGTGTCGTATTACTTGTATTTCCTGGATGTCACATGGAAGAAAATCTAATTACCAGTGAGAGAGAGAGAGAGAGAGAGAGAGAGAGAGAGAGAGAGAGAGAAAGGTAATCGTCACTTTCTTATGTCAATGTCATATCAGAATCAGTCAGGGTTTAATCTCTCATAATCAACTTGCTGCCAGATGCGCTGTCACGGATTTAAAAACAATACATTGCAATATATGTACGTTGTCCAGTTCACTAAAACAAGAGTTAACCGCTGCCTTCGCTCCTTCAATCATTCATCCCTTTTAATTGTACATAAACTCTGGAATTCTCTGTTTGTTTCTGTTTTTCTCCTGCCTATGACAAATTACTTCAGAAGAGGAGCATCAGGACATCCCCAGTACTAAATTGGCCTCCATTTTGTAACTGTTTTTCTTTTTAACATTTTCTGGAAGCGGCAAATTGGCGGCCAACACTTATTATTTTCAACTTTATTTTTGTGCCCTTCCTTGGCCTCCCTCATGCAAGAAAAAGGTTAAGTTAAAAGAAAAAAAGGGAAATATTTGCGAAATCCGTAACATCCTTTCTAATTTTGGAGCCTTACATGACTTTTCTCTGCCACGCCTTCTCTCTTTTGCGTGAACTGAACCTCAAAGCCGCCCCTGGGATTAGGTACAGTATATTTATCTGGCCATTTTCCCCACATAGCAAGCCTTGGTAAGTCCCTCGTTGGGGGTGGAAACAGAAAAGAGCTAAACGAGGTTACAGTTTCTTGACCTAATCAGCCACCACGCTTTCCCCTCCTGATGCTAACCAAACACACTCACACACACACACACTCACACACACACACACACACAAAAAAAAAAAAAAAAAAAAAAAAAACATTCTCAGAACCTCCCCTCCACCTGACACCCTTGTGGAACTTAATTATTTCCAGCTTAACATTAACCCTCACTTACCGTAACCATGTATTTCCCAGACCACAGAAAACGAGAATGAGAGGAAAAAAAATATTTA
>NC_087180.1:14414114-14464114 GCF_035594125.1 Scylla paramamosain | reverse complement strand
TCCACGTTCTCCTCCTCCTCCTCCTCCTCCTCCTCCTCCTCCTGCTCCTCTTCCTCCTTTTTCTTCTTTATTTTTCCTTTCGTCACTTCCTATTACTATTATATAATATCCTCCTATTTTCATCAGTCCTCTTCCATCATCATCATCATCACTGTCACTCATTAAATTGTATAGAGTACAAAGCGTTTAAGAATACAGGCCATAGTGTTTATCTTATTATTCGTCCCTAAATCTTAATAAATGAACGACAGGAAGGAGCAAAAAAATAAATAAATAAAAAGAAATAGATAAAAAATAAAGATACGATTCTTAGTTTACCATAATAACGAGAGGGAGAGAAAGAGAGAGAGAGAGAGAGAGAGAGAGAGAGAGAGAGAGAGAGAGAGAGAGAGAGAGAGAGAGAGAATTCACTGCTACCCCAAATACCGGAAGAAGTAGAGCCTCGTAAAAAGGAAAGTAAAATAGATGCAAAAACAAAAGGAAAAGGAAAAGGAAGAGTAAAAAAAAAGAAAATGCTCGCGAGAATGGGGGAGTGGTGGAGTGTGAGGAGTAATGGGGGGCGGTGGAGTGAAGCCATGGGTGGAAATGTGGATAAATGGAGGATATGTTGAGAGAAAAGGCGGGGGTAATGGTGGTGGTGGTGGTGGCGGTGATGGTGGTGGTATTGGTGTGTGTGTGTGTGTGTGTGTGTGTGTGAGGGTCACTTGAAATTATTTTTATTTCTGAGAACACTCCATGTTTTTGCAAAGAATAAAACAGCCTGTACGTTTTTCCTCCATTTTCTTTTTCCACTTTCCTTTCCCTAACTGAAAAAAAAAAAAACACAAATCTGAAAGACAAGAGTATTTGTTATCCATCAATACACTATTTTCATCCTCCGCGATGGACAGTATTGATAGACAGGAGAAACAAACATGAGACAGCGTTAATTTCACGGGTGTAGGATGGGAGAGACAAAACCGCACAGAGACAGTGTAACAAAATCAGGCAAATCGAAAACGAGCAGTAATACAAGGGTGACTCAAATGTACGACAAGCTAAAGCGGAAAGAGCAATCAGAAAGCTTAAGTAAGGAACATATCCCAATTATCAGATAAAACTTTTAAACTTAATTTTTCCTCTTAGATTACAGATTATGAGAGCGTGAATAGTAGAAGAATATTAACATAAAAAGTGCAAGATATCAATCGACAAAATGTATTTTCTTCTTTTCCTTTTGTGTCGATATATATATATATATATATATATATATATATATATATATATATATATATATATATATATATATATATATATATATATATATATATATATATATATATATATATATATATATTTTTTTTTTTTTTTTTTTTTTTAAGTAAAATATGGTTATTATCAACGCACCACTCCTAAGAACTCTGAATAATATTTTACATATATACAATGGTTCTCCTTTAATTAAGGAACATATTCCAATTATCAGATAAACCTTTTTGATAAATTTTTCACTGTACTCTAACATTATGGATTATTAAAACATGAAGAGTAGAAGAATATTGATATAAAAAGTATACATCAATCGAAAACTATTTTTTAGTGTCTAGATATTTTTTTTTTTTTTAAGTGAAATATGGTTGTTATCTACGCACCACTCCTAAAACTCTAAAGAATATTTTACACATATACAATGATTCTTCTTTAAAGAGAGCACTGGATAGCTTAATGAATGATGTCAAATACCACGCTATCCAGATAAGTACTCAGGTGTTCTGTGGTTTCGGGAAACATCTGGCAACTTTTTAGTGCAACGAGGATGAGAACAAGACGTAACAGGATTGCAGCGAGTGACATATAAAATGTTACCTGAGGACTATACCATAATACAATGCCATAATGTACCATAATAATACCTTGATGTCCATACGTATACGCATAATAAATAGAGAAGTAATCAGATCAAGCACAACACACACACACACACACACACACACACACCCCACACAGTACCGCACACCGCTCACGTCCAATCGTTATCACAGACTTACACAGCCACACGAGACACAACAGCATAAACACACCCAGGAGAGAGAGAGAGAGAGAGAGAGAGAGAGAGAGAGAGAGAGAGAGAGAGAGAGAGAAAGAGATAAGTTTGACCAAGGAAGCAAAGAAGATAGACAAACAAATTGAGGAAGAGGAAGAGGTGGGAGGTGGGGAGGGAGAGGAAGGGGAAGGAAGGGAGGGAGGTAAGGGAACGGGAAAAAAAAAATATATATATATATATATATATATATATATATATATATATATATATATATATATATATATATATATATATATATATATATATATATATATATATATATATATATATATATATATATATATATACGAGTATATATATATATATATATATAAAGAAAAAGAAGATAAGACTCACTCGTGACGCTGGAAAACTTGTCAGCAATTTAAGAAAACTTGGTTGTAGGACGAGACATGTACCCCTTCTCTCTCTCTCTCTCTCTCTCTCTCTCTCTCTCTCTCTCTCTCTCTCTCTCTCTCTCTCTGTGAATTACACCTCTTCTCCCGTTCTCACATAACAGAGTGCAACAGACTGTATTACGGCACGGTGGGCAAGACATATGAACTGCAGGTGTTGTGGCCGCTCAAGACGAGACGAGGCCCCGTGTGTAACCTGACGCTGGTGGCTGCCGGGGGCCCGCATGGAGACCTCATTCAGCTGGCCTTTAACAAGTTCACCTTGGGCAAGTTCATTTCGCACACTGATCATGGCTGTCCACACGGTCACATGCAGATCATTGAGAACCAGAGGATGTACAAGTAAGTGTGGTCTGTCATGTTGTCCCAGTGAGGTAAAAGGTGAGGGTGGATGTGAGGAAAAGATAGTAATAGGATGATGAAGCAATTATAAGGTATGTCATTCTTATTGTTGTTCCTTTGTGAGAGGTAATGTGGGATACGTAAGATAACAATAGTAATTATGATAATTGGGATAAGTCATGATACCATAGCAACTACGAGTACATACAAACATACAAACAAATGCATAAATAAGTGCTTACGTACATACATCCATACATACATACATACATACATTGAAAAAAAATTTTCAATACAAGACTGCCTTCTAAGTGCGGTGTATACTGACACAACATAACACTTTATAACTACAAAAATCGATGATATGTGAGCACATTTGTCTCTTTCTCTCCCATCGCCCCACCTTCCTGCCTCACCCCCCCTTCCTCTCTCTCTGATTCTCCTCCATAAAGACTTCAGCTCAAGAATCCTGAGGCACCCGCAGACTTGACTTCCAGATGAGGGAATGCGAGAGAAAACGTGCATCCCTCGCACGCAAACTCAAGAGAGGGACTCTGCTCAAGTTCACAGAATTATATGCCCAGCGGGAGGCGTTGGTGCGTTATGGGAGACGTGCCCGATCCACCTGCGGGGCGTCGGTGAGGAAGAAGGGAAGGGAGGGTTACGTGGGCGTGGCTGTTCTCCTTTAAAACATAAGTACGACAACAACCGAAGCTGTGGTGGTTTAATAGTTAAAGCAAAAGTAATTTAGTGAGTATTCCGCTCGCTACGCCTCGCCACGCCTCACCTCGCCCCCTGCTGATGCTTTTCACTGTCGATTCACTGTTTCCTTCCTTTCAGTGTTCTGTGTCCGTGTCAAACAGAATGGAGTTAAGAGACATGTCCCTAAAGCCGCAAGGACACACCACAGCCCCAGTATTCCCGCAAAGACACGCCGCATCCGCCTCATCCCTTAATAATGCAAGGCGGCAAAATGTTCGCGGCAGTCAGTGAACAATGGACGACAGCCCGCAGTGCGGACACTCCCCCCCTTCCGTGGGTAGTGTACGCCACCGCCCCGGGCACACCCACTACTCCGTGATGGTGCGCGTGCTGCGTGCCCAAGAAAATGACGATTAATATACTCATAAACCGCTACTGTTCACCCTCCTCTCCTTGAACACACACACACACACATAGATTGTATTCAATCATACTGGATCACTGGATAGCATTTTATTTATTTTTTCCTTATTAATACCTGTTATCATTTTTATAAGTCGTAATATTGCGAAGTTACGGCACTGGTTTAGAAGCTTTCGTATTCCTCATCTATTATGCAATTTGAGAGAGTGAACAAAATAAGCAGCAGGAATAGGATCTTTCAGTCATGTTGTCGCCGCCTCCCCAGCGCCGCGAGTCCTCACTGGGTCTTGTTCTTGCATCCCACACAGCCTGTCTGAAATGCTAGTTGGGCTAAATGTGCAGCGTTACTCACCGCTCCTCTCCCTTGCAGGCCGGGCTTTTGGTGCGGGGACGGCCTTGGACTGGCCATATATTACTCCGAGACGCCCTCCGTGTCCGTCATCATCACGCGGCTCCCGACCGTCAACGACCTCACCGCCCTCGACGACTTCCCGAGTTTCTACGTCAAGATGACGTACCAATTTCTCCGCCGAGAGGACGCTGTGGTGCGTTATGGGAGGCAGGCGCATCCCAAGTACCTGGGCCTGCGGGACAAAACAACGGTGTGCAACGCCTTCTTCTCCAACTGTGACCAGCAGCCGTGCTACGTGCAGTCCCCGAACTTTCCTGGCATGTACCCGCGCAACACCACCTGCTACTACCACCTGAGGCAAGCCAAGACGCCCGCCGGCACGAAGGCCATTATGGTCCTCAGCCAGAAAGACGGACGCCTCGTGCACATCAAGAGTCAGGCGCAGCCCCACGACACGGCCGAGCGGCACCTCAAGCTGTATGGGGACTGTTACTACGTGGGGGACTACGTCCGTGTGTACGACGGCAACTCCACCACCTCACCCGTGCTCATCACCTTCTGCCGCGGCGACATCGTGCCGGAGATCGTGTCCTCCGGGCCAGACGTCCTCATAGAGTTCACCACCTCGGCCTTCGACAAACCAGTGCACGAGATGCCGTGGACACACCTGGCAGGATTTGAGCTGAAGGCGGAGACCCGCTTCATCCCGCAAGACGCCATTGGGGAGGACTGTCGCGTGGTGATCCGCAGCAGCGACAACAGCAGCGGCTGGGTGGAGGGTGCTAGCCACAGCGTGCCGCCCAACACCACCTGCGTGTGGCAGTTTCTCGGCTCGCCCGACCAGGTGGTGTGGATCACCTTCGTGTACTACACCAGGACCACGCAGCTGGCCAAGCTGCAGGGCAAGCTGTGCACCACGCAGCTCACCATCGCAGACGGGGTGTGGCCGAATGGTACCACCATCGATACCCACTGCCGCGGCTCCGAGATGCGCACTTGTCACCGGGCACGCCGGCTAAGGGAGGACACCCTCGCCAGACCCTGTGATAGGAACGAGTCTTACGTATCCAGCGGCAAGAGCCTCAGTGTGTCTCAGTTTTACGGGGACGGAAGCATTGTCACCAAAGTCTCCTTTCTGTTCAGGTAAGAATTAAATCAAAGATCTCCCAGCATTCTTAGGAATATCTTTACCCTCGCCCGCACACACACACACACACACACACACACTGACAACACCCATAGTACTAAATTTCCATTCCGAATTTCTCTTACGGCGGGAGCACGAAAAAATCATTAAGGACCGCCTCTCTCCAGGTACGAGTTTGTGGACCGGCGGCAGGCTGGGGAGTGGGTGGACGACCCCTGCACCCGCGTTATCCGGAGCGACGGCGCGTCCAGCGGCAACCTCTCCTTCACGGCGCCGCGGGACGTGTTCCTGTACGGGCGCGGTGGGCGGTCAGCAGTGTCGTGCTCGTGGCGCCTGCTGGGTGCACCGGACCAGGTGGTTCGCCTCACCATCACCAACCTACAGACGGGATCATCGGGGTGCCGCAGAGAGGTGAACCGGCAGACCAAGGCGCTGCGCTGCCTGCCTGGCGCCGCCACCCACATGTCCATGTCGGTGTCCGAGTGGCCGTGGGCCAACGTCGAGCTGCCGCTGGCGTGCGTCTGTTCCCAGGACGACATTCCCCTGACGGAGGTGTCCCACGGGCCAGACCTCACTCTCAACATGACCATCCGTGGCATGCTCACCCACGAGGACTACACGCACTACTCCTTCAACGCCACTTACGAGTTCCTGCAGGCGCCGGGGTGCATCGGAGCCACCAGGGTGCTGACGGGCGCTGCGGGGGAGGTGGTGGCCTCCTCCTCCTCCTCGGACACAAAGACCAAGTGCGAGGGCTTCCCGTGGCTGCTTAAGACGCCGCCCAAACACGCGCTCTTCCTCACGCTGCCCCGCGCCAGCCTGGACAACGGCACCTGCGCCTCCGATACCAGGCTGTTTTTTCACGTACCCGGCCAGGCAGACCCGGTGCTAGGCGTGTGTCCCGCAGCAGACCCCGCCGCCGCCATCACCTTCTTCTGGCCGCCGCCCTCCTCCACACCGCGCCTCCCGGGTCAGACCACACCCGGCGAGGAGCAGGAGGTCGAGGCTACAGAACAGAAAGATGACACTGACGACACGTCCTCCGTTCATGAGCTGGACCTACGAGAGCCAGGTGGTCTCGGTTCGACGCTGGTGGTGGCCTGGCAACCTCGCAGCGCCTCGCAGCTTCGCCTTCGGTGGCTCACCACCTGGACTCCCGGTGGCCCCGCAGAACAGGGACGCCTCCTATGGCGGTCTGGTGCCGGGGCGGCTGAGGAGTGGAAGGAGGAGCCAAATCACGCTCCTTGCAAGGAACTGTGCCCAGAAATCCAGGCGTGCATCCCCTCCGAGCTGTGGTGCGACGGCCGCCAGCACTGCCCCAAGGGTGAGGCGACCACCGGCCTTGGCTGGCTCCCTGCATATCTTTTTTTTGTTCAGTGACACCATATCGCTCGCTCAGGTAAACTCTTGTTTCGCCTTTATTTCTCTCACATTCATCTCTTCCTCTCTTCTGCAGGTAGTGACGAGACCGTGGCTAACTGCCTGCTGGAGCGCATCCCGTGGCTGTACCTCACCATCGCGGTCCTCACCCTGCTCACTCTGCTCTCCATCACCATCTCCGCCGTGAGCCGCCACCGCCAGCAGAAGGCCAAGAAGCGGCAGCAGGACGCCAGGAGGGTGTCCACGCAGGAGTCGATCCTCCCAAAGGAGAAAAGTTTAAGTGCCTATGCTCTCGACTACACCGACATGGACTTTGAAACGACCGTCTGAGGTGTGCCCGTGGCGGCCCTCTGGCTCCTGTGTGTGGCTCGTGTGTGTCACTGGCTGCTGAATGGTGCGCGTGTAGTGGCCCCCACTTGGACTTGGACTTGGTGTCTATCTCTCTCACGGGTGTGGCCAAGGACACGTCTTTGGCTGGTGCTGTGTGTGTGTGTGTGTGTGTGTGTGTGCAAGGTCAGTCTCATCCTCCGGCACGCCCCTCCAATCGGGACTCCTCACGCCTGCCGTCTACAGGAGGCGTCGACAGGAGGCGCCGCAGGCCAAGATGGGGAGAATCCGCGCCCTGTCCAAGGTTTATTAGGTGCGAGGGTGCCGCGTCCCTATCGATTCCCTCATTTCCTCACTACCTAACATATTTCCTATACTTGCGGGTTCGGACTGTTATCAAATTATTGAGAAACGCTGGAGCGCAAAACTAAGCACTCCAAATTGAGGAGGCGTGGATATTTCATCGCTATTTTTTTACATGTACATATATATAGAGTCCAGTCTTAATTTAAGTGTGTTCCTCGATTTCAGTCGCCAGTTCCCGAATGAAGACGATACTCAGCCAAAAAAAAAATATATATATATATATAAATAAATAAATAAATAAGATATGAGAAAGTCTCACAAGTGGAAAGAAATAAGCTAAAAAAATCCTTGAAAATGAAACAGTGAATAAAAGCTGAAAAAAAAAGAAGGAACGACCAAGAGGAGTAGAAGGAGGAGTATTAAAAAGTGGAGAGCAGTTTTAAAGGTCTAAAAGCGAATGAAGCAAGAAACCCAATAAAAGGAAAGCTAGAAAAAAAACAAAAACGAAATGCGATAAGGGAAAGATGATGAATATGAATACTGAAGTTAATATCCTATCCATTGTAACCTGTGCTCACCTGACCAGATAGTGACTACGGCCTAAACACGAGACAGAGACACTTGCACCTCCCTTTGCAACTTGAGGAACAGCATACACGTAGTTCTCTAGTGACAGACGGATAGATCTGAGGGAGGAAAGGAGGGCAGGAAAGGGAGACATTAGGACGATTTGATTAAAAGGACAATAAGTATCGAGGGTCTTATGCTGAAGAGTTAGGGGAAGGTGAGGTAAGGGGAACATAGCAGAAGGTAGCAGAAGGTGAGGGAAGGTGAGGGAAAGTGAGGGTTAAGTTAAAGGATCAGAAGGTTGAAACGAGTATAATTTAACATATCAATCCCTTTGTCAAGACAGTTTGATGAGTTACAAGTACAATGAAATGATGAGTTGCAGGTGCAATGAAATTATTAAAGAAAGATGTATATGTGAATAAGTAATTCCATGCAGTATTTGCGCTCATTTCACTAAAGTATCGAAGAAAAGCACGTTTCGTTGATAGGTTTTCAATGTTTTAACTCTATGTGAATGAAGTAAGAAAGATGCCTCAGTGAAAAATAAGTAAATGAAGAAACCGTTACATAAATAAGAAACTGTCAAATAAATAAGAAAGTTAAATAAATAAGAAACACTTGCATAAATGAAGAAACAATTGCATTAAAAAATCTGATCTTCACAAGCATCGCAGAACGTTCGAGTGTTTAAACAATACACGGTGAAGGAAGGCAGGAAGCTGTGTGTACCAGGTTAGGGATACTGTTGCATTATTCAGAGGAATGAGCATCGGCTGATCTTAGGATTGGGAGCACCGGGATCCAGCTGACAGGCGGCCATCCTCATTTTTGTGATGCTTCCTTTGTGGTGTTTGGTGCTGTCTGAAATTGTTTCTTGTTTTGGCTGGTTTAGTTGAGCACACACACACACACACACACACACACACACACACACACACACACACACACACACACACACACACACACACACACACACACACATTTATCTATCTATCTATCTATCTATCTATTTATCTATCTATCTATCTCTCTACCTAACTGTCTATCTATCTGTGTGTCTGCCTAATTATTTATCAATCTATCAATCTTTCCCCCATTCATTAATCCTCTTTATTTACCATCATTTATTTACATCATTCCCTTACCAGCACAGTCCATCCCATTATACTCACAAAAGTCAAGGAAAAATAACAAAAACAAACAGATGCTTGACCTAAACCAACGCCATTAAAATCCACAAGATAATCCCTAGCGCATCACCATAAGGACCTGTAAACACAAGCACTGCAGCGGGATGAAGAATGAAAAAGAAAACGATCCTGTCATTTATATTCCCTGACAGGCGGAGGACGAACTCAAGACAGCAAGGATGGGCAGAGATGAAGGAGACGAAGCGGGTATGAGATCATAGAAAAAAAAAAAAAGGCTCGTAAGTGAGGGACGTGTGAGACTGTGTGAAGAACGAAAGAAAGGGAACGAAAGGAGGTACATGCGAAGAGGGGGGAGTGAGGTTGTGTGAAGGATGAGGGGAAAGAAAGGGGTACATGAAGGTTTATCTTTGCTGTAGAATGTAGGGTGTAGAATGTAGAGTGTAGGGTGTCTAGTAAAGGTACTGTATAAACTCTGAGAGGGTATCAGTTTAGGTGTGAAGGCTCAAGATAGGTGATGGTAGAAGAATCTTGTATTAGAGAACAGACAAAAATTCAGGACATCTTGAATGAAGTTTAGAGAAAAAGAATAGTGGATATGGGAAAGTTATATCAGGCTCCAGGTAGAAGTAGAAAGTAAACAATTATATTATATGACAGTAGATAATTGGGAGTTATAAAAGAGCAATCTCGGAGCACTAAAAGGAAGGCACGACGGACAGACAGACAAAAGAACTACTAGATGGAGAGGCGAGACAAGAAGTGTTGCTGGTGTAGCCTGGAATAGACAGGCAGTCCACAGAAATGGGTCGAGAAAAGACTGGGAGAAGCCTTGTCCTACTGGGGAATCATAAAGACTAATGATGATGACGATGATGATGACGGTGATGATAATGACGATAATGATGAAAGGAGGGAAAGGAAGGAAGAGTATATGACCACAAGAAGGCGTAAAATCAGGTAGGCAGGGAAGCTATGCCACTAGAGAAGGGCTCAAAGGGTAAAAGGGGCAGATATTGAGTTAAGGAATCAGGTTAGCGGTGGGAAAAGATGCGAGCAGGTGAGGGAAAGGAATAAAGAAGAGATGAAGGGAAGTAAGCGGGAGGTAAATTGGAAGTGGCAGCGAAAGTAAATATTCTTCTATCCTCCCATCGCAAGGAGTTTTACGTATAAGAATATGCAAGCAGGGCAGAAAACTATTCATTATTTTCATGCGGACGTAATGAATCAAGGGATCTGAGCTGACATACTGAAAAAAGTCAAGAATCCTTTTTCATTAATTATATATCTCAGTGGATGCGTTTATTTATTTATTTATTTTTATTTATATATTTTTTTCAGAAGCCCTTACAAGGAAGTACAAAATTTCCTTTATTAAAATTTTGGTAGATAAAGAGATTCAGATTTAAATAACGACGAAAATAATTAAATAAATGACATCAAGCAGCTGATATCCTTATTTCCATTGATCTTTATACATTTTTTAGCACAGCCTATATAAAAACAACAAAAAAAATAATAATAATAAATAAAGCGAATGAGAACATATAGGAATAAATTATGACAATGCAAAACAAGATTATCCGTTACGAGTCAATATGGTATACATTATCTTTTTCCTTTACAAATGATAATACATACTGCACATGTAGTTCAGTAATAAGTATGGTAAAGCGTAAAACGTTGCACAAGAAAACAATGCATCTCTTATCCTTGAGGGCTTTCAAGTTTACATTTATGATACTGGGAAGCTGCACAGGCGAGCAAAGTGGAAGGAAAACACACAACCATGAGGCAGACATTAATTCATGAGCTCTATAACTTTATGGACGAGGATTAAAGAAAAATCACCCTTCAATATTGATGAAAATTACAGAAAATATCGTGCATCTGACGAACAAATACCGAACTAATAATAGCGATAACAACAACTCAGTGACGACGAGGCGTAAAAGAAACGATGTGCATAACATTAACAATAAGAAAACACAAAAAAAATAATGAAAACTGGAACTAAAACGCAAATACAAAACTTTAAAAACGATAACAACTCAGTGAAGATGAAGCGTAACAGAAACATGAACATGACATTAACGATATGAAAACTTACGCAAACCTGAACGAAGACTAATGAAAACTGGAATATGAAATCAAAAAGAAAATATTAACTCGAGTGAAAACATCAAAAGAGAACGAGGAGAGAGGAAGCGCTTATTACAACAGTTACCGGGACACACCTCGATAGTGACATGTATATAATTATCCATTTTTACCTAGCAATGGGGCACAATTTTCCTCCATTAACATTATTACACAACCATTATCCTCGGTGTCTTACATTTTCTGTGTGTACAATGATAACAAAACAAGAAAACGTGTATTTTCCTAACCAACACCGACTTGTATTACATTTTCCTCATTTACGTAATCGTTTTGGTGTATTTCCCGTATTTCCTCGTTTCTTCATTTGTGTCATCCGTATTTTCATTTAGAGACGAAGAGGGAGAGTGTAAAAGGATCATTCGAAGCCTCATATGTGGCGAAAAATTAGAACTTTGAGATATAAAGCTTCGAATTCCGTTTCAGACACTGTGTTGGTGTTTCATTTGACGGGGTTCAAGATGAAATGAAGCAACGGCCGCCATGCTCTAGCCTCCGCCCGCTGCTCTTCATTATTAGCGCAAAATAAATGAAGCAGCAGCAGCAGCATCGCATATGACAGCAATTTCTCAATGTTAGATCACACTGTATTAAAAACTCATTCGTCGTGGAGGTCGAGGACAATTGTGACAGTGAAATCCTCTCCCGGTGATGTGTGTGTGTGTGTGTGTGTGTGTGTGTGTGTGTGTGTGCTTGACTTTTAGATTAATGTGATTTTCGGGATGTTTCAAGATTTTTAGGGATATCGGGTGAGTTTCCAGGCCCGGTCATCCCGCACCCCTTATCCTTCCCTAATCAAACTTCGGGGTGAGACTTTATCTCCCCACCCATCCCCCATCTCCACCACCACCATCACCACCAACACCACAGTCCCTCCGATCCTTCTCCACGTCACACCTACGTGCATCATTCTCTTCTAACACAAATGCGTGCAAAAGTACATGAAAATTAATTTGAACAGCTGACTACACTTCATTGGCAGGCAAACAACTTCACAAAATTCACATCGGAATAAAGTCTTGTGTGTGTGTTTTGCTTCACGTCACTCAAACTTCTCGCATGAAATGATTTAATGAGTGAAAATTCTGCAATTCCCGTGTAATTATTTAGAGCAGGGATTGCCTCGATTCCATAATAAGTCTTTCCTTCTTTGAAGACTGGTGTTGAGGAAGTAATAGCAAATGTCACCTCTCATTTCAACAAGTAACAAAATTGTGACCTCTCATTTGAACAAATACTAAAAATGTTATGTCTCATTAATTCTGAGGAAGTAATCAAAATATGGCATCTCATTTGAACACATAATAAGAATGTCACCTCTCATTTAAACAAGTAATAAAAATGTGACCTCCTCATTTTTACAAGTAATAGAAATGTGACCTTTCATTAGAACAAATAATAAAAAATGCTACTTTTCCTTATGACATCAGAGTGAAGACATATTAAGAACAAACGACGTGCATATCACTGAGATAATTAATTAACCTTTAGAGGCGCACGTCGAGGAAGTAATGAAGTTGCGCCCTTTCATTTTAACCTTAGTGACGGATAAAACTACGCATCAGTTATTACTAAACCACCGAGACAGGAGGAAAGAATCCAAAAGGTCATTAATCTAACCAGACTCTTTATTTAAAGATCTGCTCTTGTGACGTGAAGGTGAGGGCAAAGATATCAAGAAATGACAGATAAAATATTACCAAAACACGAAGAGAAAATGCAGGGAAAGAAACAACGACAGAAAGGTCATTAATCTAATGGGGTTCTCTATTTAAAGGACTTATCTCTCCTGACGTGAAGGTGAAGGCAAAAAATATTAAGAAATGACAAACAAAAACGTTACCAAAACACAAAGACAGAAAGTCAGGGGGGAACTAAGTTTTAAAAAAATAGATAAATAAAGCAAAGGTCAATCTAACAAAACACAATAATGGATATTTCACTCATTATAACTAGCAAGCGAAACAAAAATAAATTATGCAAACTGTTACTTCCCCTACAAAAAATAAATAAATAAATAAATAAATAAATAAATAAATAATAAAAATAAATAACAAAACAAATAAGTAAATAAAAACAGAAAACTAATCATACTGACCACCTGATTACAAAGAGAAAACAAACCTAAGAAAACTAAGTAAAAAAATACATGGCTCACTAATAAACACAATGAACTCCCTTTGTTTTCTTATCTAACACGAATCAAACCTTCCCTTCCCTCCCTTCCTCCCTCACCACACCTCTGCCTTCACGCCGCTCCTGTTCACCGCCCTCGCCTCCTCCAGCTTCCTCCCCGCCACGCAACACACAACACTCAGTTACGGGCAGCTATTTTTATATCACTGTTCCTCTCTTCCCTTTGTGGACGGATGCTGCTGAGGGTCAATCTATGGGAGGCTTGTTTTCCCATTTTTTCTTTGGTATTTGCACGGTTTACTGTATTCTCTCTCTCTCTCTCTCTCTCTCTCTCTCTCTCTCTCTCTCTCTCTCTCTCTCTCTCTCTCTCTCTCTCTCTCTCTCTCTCAATGTTTATGATACAATTCATTTCAGTGTTACTTTCTATGTGTTCATCCTATATTACTACGTCAAAATGTAACTAACATTTTATACTTGTTTGTACAAATGAATAAAAATATCTCTTATATTTCCCAAAAAGAATGTTTGGTATTGCTTATTATCCTAAAATAAACGAAGCAGCGGTAGAAGATATCACTCTCATGGCTAACTGGACGGTAACAAGTAACGGGGGTATTTTGGAAACAGCCAATTACTAACAGATTATCACATGACTAATAGATATCAGGAGAGCCAGGTGTCTACCACAAAAGTAACAGATTATGAGGATAGTAAGGCAGTGGACCATACGTGAGTGTTGTGAAAATAAGCCATAATGGTAATGATTACTATTCTGGACGAAAACGTGGTGAAGTGACAGGACTAGAAACCTGGTGGACGCTAGGGAAAGCAGGGAGCCATTACATGGATCGTAGAGGGAAGCTACGGATCTGAGAGGGTCAGACCAGGCGACACAGGGAACGAAACAGCTCATCTTACCGGGTTGTTGTTTGTAAGTAGAGTTTAAAAATTTGCAGTGCAGTTCGTCGCATCTCATATAGGTAAGATTAAGTAGGTAGGAAGAATTTTTGTTGGTTATTATTATGGTTTGAGTTTATCTAATATATAAAACTGGCCGAGTGTCACGTGTTGAAGTGAAAAAGCTATCCAAGCATTGAAGTCTGTAATAATTCTACTGGCTTTCTCCTAAAAGTCCATAACTGTGAAAAAAAATTCAAAAATTTTTGTGACTAAGAATTTTCTTCTAAGATTACAGAATGGTGAAAAGAATAATAATAATATTGATATAAAACGTACATATGAATAGTATGTATGTCTTTTGGCCTTAATTTCCTTTAAAAGTGAAACTAAACTCTTAAAAGAATTTTTCATATAGGTACATACAATGGTTCTTCTTTAAGTAAGGAACATATCCCTATAATCAGATGAAAATTGAGAAAACATTTTTTTCACATTTTTCAATTAAGGACTGGTACCTCAGTAGGCTTGTTTTTTCTTCCTTTTCTGTTATTCTAGGCCGGTATCCATCTTATATGAGCACACACGCACACACACGAAGGTGAAACAAAAAAAAAGACATGATAGATGTGTCGAACTCCGACTGAGAGTGATAGAAATGTTCCACCTGCCAAATACTACAATGAAAAATATGAACCGCGTACTAGGGCGGCAAAAAAAGAAAATAAAAAATAAATAAATAAAAAAAATGGGTGCCACATTCCGAGGGTAAAATATATATGTTGCCACACTGCAGGAATGAAAGTTGCCGAAAAAAAGGTCATCAAGTGGTTGGTCACCTTTACCTTCATGTCTGTCACTCTCTCTCTCTCTCTCTCTCTCTCTCTCTCTCTCTCTCTCTCTCTCTCTCTCTCTCTCTCTCTCTCTCTTATTAGTTTATTCAAATTTTCTCCTCATATTTGAGTCTCTGAATTTTTTACTTCATATTCAGTTTTCATTCCTAATTTTCTCTTTTTACATTTTATTGATGCACGCAATCTGTTTTTTTTTTCAAATATTCTTTTATTTGTGTTTGTATTTCTTTCTCGTTCGCAGATTCAAATATTTTTTCTTCTTTAAAATATTTTTTCCTCTTTTTTTTCTACGTTTGTTATTCTTGTGCGTACCTCTGTTTTCTTTTCTTTTATTTAATTTTCTTTCTTTTATGTTCGCTTTCATTATATCAATTGTATTTAATGTTCTTTTCACGTACTTTTTTGCTTAGACTTTTCTACTTCAACTGTGCATTTAACTTATTCTTTTCGTCCTTTTATCCCCTGTCTTTTACCCCTCGCCAATCCTTGTTTTACATTTACTCTCTCTTTCTCTTTCTGTGCCTAACACCCATAGCTTACCTACGCCCCTTAGCCAACGCCCTTCACGCAATTTTCCCTCTTATTTCTATTCCATTTCCCGCGTCACACTTTCCATTTTCAGGCCTTTCCCTTACCAGTCAATTTTCAATACAACTTCAACTTTCAATGTCGACCTCTCACTTCGGATTATTCCTCTGTTCCATATTTCAGTTGATTTTGCTCGCCCTTATTCTGCCTCGCGTTTCCCTTGCTATACTTCATCTTTACTCTCGTTTTATTCCACGCCCTTCAGCTTACCGGCGACCTGAGGGAGAGGCGGGGCGTGAGGAGGTGGGTGGCGTGGGGCTGAGGTATTAACGGTGCCACGGGGATTGACTGGGCCACGCTGTATGCACCTAATACTTGAATCCATGCGTCACTCCCCTGTGCGTGCCTTCGTAGCGTTTCCAAGTGCCCTTTCCTCCTCCACTTGCTGCTCCTGTTCCTCCTCTTTCTCCTCTTCCTCCTCCTCCTCCTCCTCTTCCTTCTACTGTTGTGCCTTTTTTTTTCATTTTTTATTACTTTTATGATTCTTCTCTTCATCCTCCAGACGTTTCTTGTGTCCGTTTTTTCTCCCGTTGTTTTTGTTGTTGTTGTTGTTGTTGAAGCTTCTTCTTCTTCTTCTCCTTCTTCTTCTTCTTTTATTAACTGTTCCTGCTTCTATTAATTTTTCATTCTTCAATTTTCACGGTACCAATTTCCCCCCCTGCAGTTTTTTTTTTTCTTTTAACTTTCCTTCTCTTCCTCTCCCTTTTCGTTTTTATCATCTCCTTCTCTTCCTCTTCCTCTTCCCTCAAGGTGACGTAAACAAACCAAAGAAGAAGGATCCCAGTAAACATGTTTCCGGGAGGAACAAGGCGCTGAGGACATTAGAAGCACGAAAGTCATTGTAGCGGGGTTATGAGAGGCGCCTAACCCCACCTACCCGCTAACCCTTGACGCCCTCCTGCCACCGACACTCTCCCCCCTGTCCATCTAATTAAGTCGTTTCTTAAGGGCGGCGCGTCTGGCTTCAGGCGGTAATTTCGTCCTCTTGATCGGCTCCGCTTGGATCTACAACGCAAGTATCAGCCATTTTGTGAGCGGTGTGCGAGCCTACATATCCCTCCTCAGGTTTGATGGGAAGGCGCATTACGTAAACTAAGGCTGCATGGCTCAAGGCTCGGATCTCGCTATTCAGAAAGCCTACGAAGAAGAATCCCGCATGAGGTTATGGTGTCTAATTCCACTCAACATTCTGAAACGATTCCGCGTCTTACGCCCGTATTCAGAAACATTCTGCTCTCTCACCACGACTAATTTCAAGGGCCACAGAGACGATTACCTGGGTTTTCAAGAATGCTTCTCCTTTTTGATGATGTATAAATCTGCTTAATCTGTCACTAGAACCGTAAAAACACCTATAAACACCCATCTACCTTTAACTAGAGCCTTTTGAAAGTACTGAAGGTTCGGTGCAGAGGTGTTTCTGAATATGTTCTTTAGTATTACGATTTTTGACAGGTTTTATTTTATTTGTTTTTATATAAGAAAGAGTCTGGCATAAGGCAACAGAAATAGGAAGATTTAAAAAAGGCCCACTGAGATACCAGTCCCCGAACAGAACAGCAAAATGGATTATCCAGAGTTGGAGGATGTGTCTTGAAACTTACCGCTTGAAAGAATTCAAGTCATAGGAAGGGGGAAATACAGAAGCAGGCAGGGGGTTCCAGTGTTAAAGTTGTTAACATTTTTCAAGGGTGTTTTGTTGATTCCAGTGATAGTTTGTTATGGATTTCTAGATTACCAATGGGGAGGTAAATCAGCGTGGTCTTTAAATTTAGTTTTCATGAAAACTCAAAAAACATTCCACAATACGGAGCCATCTCTAAGTCACTGCACAAACGGTCGCGTTGTTATCAAGATCTCGGTGTCTGTGTTCATTATATTCATCCAACTCAAATTTAGACTTTTGGGATTGCCACACTTTATTATTATCGAACTTTAACAAGAACAAAAAAAAAAAAAAAAAAGAAAAAAAAGATGGTGTTGTTTTTAATATACTTATGATTTCCAGCAAAACATTTCCGAGTGTAAAAGTAACAGCAAATGTCAAATATTATCACTTATCAATCAATCAAAAGTAAATAACTACTTAAATACAAGTTAGGATCAAAGTCAGTCGGAAAAATGAGGCAAAAGAAAACGGCACATTTACCTGGGGTACTAAACTCTGCTGGCACTATATTTGGCACGCGGGGAGGAAAAAAGCGTAATAATAAATTGGGTTCAGGAGGGGTGAAGGGATAGAGGAGACTATAAAAGGCGGAGGAAAAAGAAAGGATAAAATAAAGAGCGATGGAGGGATAGAAGGAGGGAAAAAGAGGGGGAGAGGCATGTGGCTTGTGTGGTGGCGATGGTGGTTGCGGCGTGAAGCAGTGTGAGGTCAACCATATCAAATTCGGCTTCCCTTTATTGCAATCAACTGAGGCTTTTAACTTACTGGCAGTGACTCGCAACACAGTGGTTAGGAAGCGGTTCTTCTCCCTTTAAAGTTTAGACTTGGTTTGGTTAGATTGTTTGCCCATTACTCATCTTTCATTCATGTTTGTTGTGACTCGCAAACGTAATGGTTAGGTATGATAAGATTAGATTAGGCTGGGTTAGATTAGGTTAGGTTAGACAAGGTTAGGTTAGGAAGGTAAGCAACCGTGTATGCATGAAAGTGCACGTCAGCTAATTGGTACATCAGAGAGAGAGAGAGAGAGAGAGAGAGAGAGAGAGAGAGAGAGAGAGAGAGAGAGAGAGAGAGAGAGAGAGAGAGAGAATTAATTTAGATAGATAAAAAGTAAAAAGATAGAAAAAAATAATAAGATGAAAATAACGACACTGATACGTGATGAAAACCAAACATTTTATACATAATCGTGCATTTTTTCCAATAGTCCTCCCACGCCTTTGAACTTAATTAGTTAATTAACTCTTCCAGAAGAGCCTTCATCCCCCCCTAAAAAGAAAAGTGTGAGCTAAAAACTTAATATAAAATCTGGAGCATTAATATATTAGCTTTAAAATTCTTTACGTACATTTTCTTCTTTTACCAGCACAGCAGACTAACCTAAACTCTCCATGACCAATCAGTCCACGGGGAAATTCATTGATCTCCATATGCAGCGAGCAGGGAAAAGACGCACGTAAAATGTGCCTGGCAGAAGAGAGGTCACCGCTCCCCCTTTAACATTGGCTGTAGCTAACACTCCCCTGCCATACCCCGGCCTCCCCTCCAGCCCTAAATGGAGGTACTGTCCCGTCAGTTGAACGCAACAAAACTAGTTAAGGAAAAGACTCCAAAAATAGTGATATTATTCTACTGAATTCAATTAGTGAATATCCTGGACCTACACACACACACACACACACACACACACACACACACACACACACACACACACACACACACACACACACGCACACATGTGAACGCAAAAATCAGCTTCCTTTATTGTTTCCTTGGAAATTCCGCTCCATTCAATTCAGTTCAAGATAAATGTGCCTAACTTTTCATTTGCTTTCTTTACGTCCTCGAGAGTAACCAAGTTTGCCAGGCAGTCAGTTCAACATATCGGGTGTGGAGGGCAAGGGGAGGGGGGGGAAGGAGAAAGGAAAGAAAAAAAAAAAAGTACTATAATGAAAGCTGGAGTTTGAAGGACATCACCGAGCATCGAAGTTTCCTCCAGACCTTTCTCCTTTCCTCCCCTCCTGTCACCTTCCTTTCTGTTTTCTCCCCTTCCTCCTTATCCTTTTGCTTCCTTCTACTTTCCTTCACCCATTTACGTTTCCTACTTTTTTTTTTCTCTCTATTTTATTTTTTTTATCCTTCTCTTCTATTTGGCATCCTATCATTTTTGTTTTCTCGTCCTCTTTTCCAGTATTCTTCCTCTTTTCTTCTTCTTATCCTAATTCCTCTCGTCCTCTATATTCCCTTCTCGCATCCTGGTTTCCTCGTCCTTTCCTCCTTTTTCTTTCTCTTCTTTCCTTCCTCTCAACTTCCCTACTCCTATCTCTTCTCCTCCTGCTCCTCCTCCTCCTCCTCCTCCTCCTCCTCTTACCCTTCCTCCTCTCTCCTCCCTCCTTCCGCTGCCTTCATTTTATCACTCGAAATACAAAGTTGAGGTCCACCTACAAGTCCTCAGTCACAAGTTCACCTTTTTTTCCACCCACAAAGTCGAGGTGCCACAAGAACAAACCAAGAAGGACTGAGTGGAGAGCAAGTCTTTATCACGCCTTCCCTTTCCTCTCTCGCTCGGAGTCACACTAGATGGAGTGACGGGCGATCGATCCGCTTCACGCCTCAAATAGGCTTGCTTTACCTTGTAGTGTTGCGGGGTAATATCTGATCACTAGTTTCCATTCTCACCTTTGAGTTAGTATGCTCCTCTTTTTGTTTTATTGATTTACTTGTTTATTTATTTTTTAATTCCAGTTTATATATATATATATATATATATATATATATATATATATATATATATATATATATATATATATATATATATATATATATATATATATATATATATATATATATATATATATATATATATATATATATTTTTTTTTTTTTTTTTTTTTTTTTTTTTTTTTTTTTATAGTAGTATTGAGGTGATCACATGCGCATTCAAGGTAAGATGTATAATGCTGTAATGTTGCGGAGTGCTGTCTGATGAGTAGTTTCCTTTCTCAGCTTTGAGTTAGTATGCTCCCCTTTTTATTTTATTGATTTACTCGTCCATTTATTTTTAATTCCAGGTTTTATCCATTTATATATATATATATATATATATATATATATATATATATATATATATATATATATATATATATATATATATATATATATATATATATATATATATATATATATATATCAGTGCTTCTAGTTCTCTAATATTAATGAAGCGATGCAAGTTTGATGACTAAGCTTTCCCCTTTCTTTACACAGTGACGCTTATCACTCGTTTAATCAGTGATAAAGATTAACACACATCCGAGTCACAGCTCCGTACGCTTCACTACGTCTACCAAGCTCTGGTGAATGTTATAACACGACCGGCAGGTGATCAACGAGGCACCGGATCTTCAAAACGCCTCTGACGGTAAGAATTCAAGAGAAAAAAAAAAAAAAAAGATATATATATATATATATATATATATATATATATATATATATATATATATATATATATATATATATATATATATATATATATATATATATATATATATATCAAATCTTATTCTGTTATTTTTTAGGGAATTATAATTAAGGAAGTATTTTTTTTTTCATTTTTCTATCTTTTAGGCAGCTTCTTATACATATTAACAAAAAATCAATAAAATATAATAACGTAATCGAAAGGTATGCATTTTCAACAGAGCTGATGAACTTATCTATACGAAACAGACTCAAGCAGACGACAGTACTAGATACAATCATGGTCTACACTCTAAAGTATGTAATGTTTCGGTTTCACTTCAGCTGTGTTTAGCATTTTTTCTTCAGTTTTAAGTCCCCTGATCTGCTGGCACAGATCTTGACAAATACAATGTCACCAGACCAGATGACTTAATTAACCCTTTCACTGTTATATGCAACAATTCACAGTACTAAAAGCAATGCATCAAATCTTTATAAGCATCTACAAAAAAGAAGAAACAAGAATAGATGTCTCAGGAGTATTTAGTAAGTAAGGAAGTACGTGGTAAATAGTAGTGAAAGGGTTGAGACTGATGGGGAGCTCTTAACACGGTGGAGGTAAGTGTGCCAGGTCACTCGAATGCTAATCACACAGAAGAGCTTGTAACACTCACCAACAGACGCTCGCGGCAGCTTCTCATGGGGTGCCTTATCGCTGCATGCACCGATCATTGTTCTGAAAATGAGCTTGATATTCAGCGAGAAAATTTCAGAGAGCGTACTTATATGGTACAATAGTTTAGCGTTTAACCACAGCTCATCAACATTGTGAAAAATTTTATCTTGAGCACTGGATAAATTTTGCTAGTAGTGATGAGAAAGAAAAAATTGCACGATGATAAACTAGATTAAAATTAAGATGTGACACTGGTTCGTCCCCTCATGATCAAATATCAAAATGAGAGTGAATCGTGACAGGCCAGTGAAAAGAACAAAAAAGTGGAATATGAAGTGTGCCAAATGTCATCCGCGCGTGAAGTGCTGCAATATGTCTGCTTTCCCATGCGTGTAATACATACGTAGATACAGATAAGATAAATTGATAGAATGAATATATATATATATATATATATATATATATATATATATATATATATATATATATATATATATATATATATATATATATATATATATATATATATATATATATATATATATATATATATAAACACTTCTTATTCCAACAGCATTTAACGAGCTCCAGTGGAATTAATGGCGGTTTTCAAGGATGTTTTCTTATTACCTGTTCTAGAATTTTCTATGTAAGGATTCGGATGTTCCGAAAGTTGTTTCATCATTGGCTTTAAACGATAAATTGAAATGTTTTCCTTATATAAATATGATGATTCAACGCTGTTGTATGAGCCCTAATATTACAAAAACTTGGGTGAGTTACGGGTCTATTTGTATCTAAACGATAAGACTTTGTTTTCAAACATCCTCAGTCTAAGGTTTCGAGATGTGAAACCTTGTTGACGTTACCAACAATAAAGGAATGTTGCCAGTACAGCGCATCTACTGATTCTGCACCAAGGAAGCTTCATGGTCTACTCGGTAACTCGACTCTCTCTCTCTCTCTCTCTCTCTCTCTCTCTCTCTCTCTCTGTGTGTGTGTGTGTGTGTGTGTTATTATGAGAAGCAGGACGATCAAGATCATAAATAAATGGTGAAAAGCCCCTTTATATGACTATTATCGTAAAAGAAAGTGAAACAGCAGATTTTTTAAACAGGACAATGGAGTGACAGCGGACTTATGCCTGACACGTGGCGCTGTATTCAAGTTATAAATTTGCTTCACCGAGTGTTTTTTTTTTTTTTTTATGTAGGAGGGACACTGGCCAAGGGCAACAAAAATCCCCCCCCAAAAAAAAATGCCCGCTGAGAAGCCAGTCCCATAAAAGGGTCCAAAGTGGTAGTCAAAAACTGAAGGATAAGCGTCTTGAAACCTACCTCTTGAAGGAATTCAAGTCATAGGAAGATGGAAATATAGAAGCAGGCAGGGAGTTCCAGAGTTTACCAGACAAAGGGATGAATGACTGAGAATACTGGTTAATTCTTCCATTAGAGAGTGGACAGAATAGGGGTGAGAGAAGGAAGAAAGTCTTGTGCAGCGAGGCCATGGGAGGAGGGGAGGCATGCAGTTAGCAAGATCAGAAGAGCAGTTAGCATGAAAATAGCGGTAGAAGACAGCTAGAGATGCAACACTGCGGCGATGAGAGAGAGGCTGGAGACAGTCAGTTAGAATGGAGGAGTTGATGAGACGAAAAGCTTTTGATTCCACCCTGTCTAGAAGAGCCGTATGAGTGGAATCCCCCCAGACATGTGAAGCATACTCCATACATGGACGGATAAGGGGAGGGTGAGAAAAACTGCGGGGACGTCTCAGAACACCTAACTTCATAGAAGCTGTTTTAGCTAGAGATGAGATGTGAAGTTTCCAGTTCAGATTATAAGTAAAGGACAGACCGAGGATGTTCAGTGTAGAAGAGGGGGACAGTTGAGTGTCATTGAAGAAGAGGGGATAGTTGTCTGGAAGGTTGTGTCGAGTTGATAGATTGAGGAATTGAGTTTTCTGAGGCATTAAACAATACCAAGTTTGCTCTGCCCCAATCAGGAATTTTAGAAAAATCAGAAGTCAGGCGTTCTGTGGCTTCCCTGCGTGAAGAAATGTTTATTTCCTAAAGGTGGCCACTGGCCAAGAAAACAATCTAAGAGGGATTTGCGGTTACTTTCCTTTGATGATGTCAAGCAACATATTACAAGGCATGTTATACTGCGACAGATCGCGACTACAGGTTCAAAATTGTGACAGTGAGACGCGCCTTTATTTGTTTCCGAATCATTCCTCGCTTCGAGCTTGACATTGGGCTAACTGACGTTGGCGAGAATACGATAAGGATTTGAAGTGACCAAACGCTGACTCAAAACATGTATAGAAAAATATAAATATAAAGATCAATACAAATCCAAACAGTAAGTCTTCGAAATGAAAGTATGGAATGAACGGAATTTATGGTAAAAGCAGAGAGAGAGAGAGAGAGAGAGAGAGAGAGAGAGAGAGAGAGAGTTCCTTACTAAAACATTACGTTTTATATATATATATATATATATATATATATATATATATATATATATATATATATATATATATATATATATATATATATATATATATATATATATATATATATATATATATCCATTATAACATATATGAAAACTTGACTCTTCTATCATAAAGAAAAAAGAAAAATTAATCCCGAAAACCTCATTCCCCCGAATTTGACCATAACACGTCTGGCTGAAGGTTGAAGGCATGACGTAGGTTCCGGGGCTGGGAATAATTCTACATGGCCTTCAGGGTGAGTATAATGGGCATAGTGGTGTAGCTGTCTCAAAACAAGTATAATGAACCATGGCTTGATGTATCATTCTGATTTTCTTGAGGGCAGCATTAGTATTTTGATATCGAGTTCAGAGAATATTTTGCTTTTATTTTTGGCTGGATTGTCCCATGTTTCGAGGAATAACCTATATCACTATCCAAAATGCACTGGGGGATAGGGGGATTATGGTGTAAATCTAAAAACTGACCTATATTCATACTATATGGAATGCTTGGTTTTGATAAATGTTCATTCGAATTGCAAGTGGAACGGCATCATTTACACAGGTTTTGATGTTTTAAAATCAGTATCATCTCCTTTTCTGGCAGAATTTCTTTTCATTGATATGCTAGCCACAGGAAAGTAATTTCATTGTTCTAGAACAGTTATTAGCTTTATTTGTATTCCCCAAGCCATTGTACTTTCTTGGTTAAAATTTCTTAATTTTTAATAATGACCAAAAAATTACTGAAGTAATCAATGAAAATGTAAAGAGGATTGATTTATTAATTGCCTTCATACGTTCTTTTATCTTTTACTGATTCAGAGTGAAGTACTCTCATTTCATCTTGTGTCAAGCACTACAGATATCATGTAGGTGTAAAATGTGTGGTCACTCCTATAATCTTGCTTAACGTTTATAGGTTTGTCACTGTCGCTCCTCCATACAGTCCCATAACCATTCACAGGAAATCCTTCTGTGGGTAATATAGCAATGATAGACCACAAATAGTTCACTTGTATCCCTGTCAGGTCCGTTGAGGTGCAGTGGCAACTATGAGTTCCCCAACCAAGGATGCTGCCCAGCCTGCACCTCAGGCCACTACCACCCCTGCCACCAAGACAGAGAAAGAGAAAGAGAAAGCAAAGCAGGAGAAGAAGAAAGTGCTGACCAAACCCCAAGGAGAGAAGTGGTCATCCTCAATCAATGCTTTGCTGGCGGTGAGTGTCACTTGCTGCTGGCAAAGTGAAATGTGGTCAACACCAAAGATGTTGTCACACTACAAATTCCACTGATCTAACTCTGTGGTTTTGTTTTGCTATGTCAGGTTATATTTGACCCTTGTAAAGAAGCGGAGTTGCCAGATAGAGATCTTTTTTTTTACTATATTAATGATCTGTAAGGTTCTTGAGTAGAAATAAAATGTAACATGTGAGCATTCTGATATGCAATGTGGAATAATTTTTCCATTGACTTAATTGCAGGACCCCGAGGGAGTGGAGGCCTTCAGGGATTTCCTGGTGGAACTGGAGAATGAAAGTGGTGAGGCAGGTGAATATACCAGGTATATAGATTTCTACCTGGAGTGTGAAGAGTACAAGGCCAGATTTAAGAAGCTGGAGGATAAAGCCAAAGAAATTTTTGAGGATTACTTAGCGGTGAGTTAGCCATGTGCACTAATATGCTATTCATTGCACTAGATATGCTTGCTGTCCTGTTTGTAGCATGAAGCTTGTGGGAATACTATCACTACCCACTTGGTGAGGATTTAGATGTGATGAAAACAGCCAGTGCCTGTTCTTCCATGATACATTCATCAGAGTGACTCACTGGAGTTCTGCAGATATTATTTGGAAAGACAGTTATTTCATAGCAAATTTGACTTTGATGTCCGATCTAATGCAGGATATGATGCCATCTGTAGAGATTCTCCTGTAATTGCACTTGTTTATAATGTCACTGTTTTGAACTAAGATATATGGCAAGAAACACAGCTTTTTTTTTTTTCTTTCTTTATGTAGGAGGGGCACTGGCCAAGGGCAACAAAAATCCAGTAAAAAAGAAATACCCACTGAAATGCCAGTCCCATAAAAGGGTCAAAGCAGTAGTCAATAATTGATGAATAAGTGTCTTGAAACCTCCCTCTTGAAGGAATTCAAGTCATAGGAAGGTGGAAATACAGAAGCAGGCAGGGAGTTCCAGAGTTTACCAGATAAAGGGATGAATGATTGAGAATACTGGTTAAGTCTTGCGTTAGAGATGGACAGAATAGGGGTGAGAGAAAGAAGAAAGTCTTGTGCAGCGAGGCCGCAGGAGGAGGGGAGGCATGCAGTTAGCAAGATCAGAAGAGCAGTTAGCATGAAAATAGTGGTAGAAGACAGCTAGAGATGCAACATTGCTGCAGTGAGAGAGAGGCTGAAGATAGTCAGTTAGAGGAGAGGAGTTGATGAGATGAAAAGCTTTTGATTCCACCCTGTCTAGAAGAGCAGTATGAGTGGAACCTGATTTCCCATTTGAGCTGAACTGATTTCCCAAGAACCACTGATTGTATTGAAACTATGATAACATTCTTATGTTCACGATACTGTACACTGTTTCCTTTTATTTCAGAAGAGCGAACATCCATGTTATTATTTCAACGTGAATTCAGTTTCTATCATGCTTACTGACTGCTTCTATTTAGTTAACACCAGCTGAACTTATACTTTTACTTATTTATTTTTCTGTCATTTTCTTTTTAATTTTGTTATAATTTTTGTTCCTATTTTCTTGATTTTGGTCTCTCTTTCTAAGTACTTATCATGATTTTTTTTACTTCCATTTTTAATACCATATTTTTTTATATTTTTTTTAGAATGCTGTCATTTTTAAGTTTCCTTTTTTTATTTATTTTCTTTTTCGTAATTCTACTCTTGGTTTTGATTTATAATCTTTTCTTTTCTTTCTTTTTATTATTGTTTTACCAATATATTTATTTACTTTTCCAGGAAGCTGCTCACCAGTCAGTTTTATTGCAGGTTGGAGCAGACAAGGAAGTCGGAACAGGAGGAAAAAGTGTCGAAATTGGTGACAAATTGGAAGATGAGGGTCTGGAGGGGGTGAACCTTTTTGATGAACCACAGAAAAAGGTGAAAAAAAAGTTGGCAGATGGAGTGTACATAAACTTCTGCTTGGATATCAAAAAGAAGCTGAAATTGTAGCATGAGCAGAACCACTCCCATCAACAGATGTAACAAGCAGTAACTTCTACATCTGTGCATCACCATTGTGACGCTAACTAATTATTTGAGTCGCTGTAAAGCCATGCCACCAAATTAATTGATTATGTACTTTCTCAGTAGAAAAATTGTTATCTTTGAAATTTAAAGAGTATAGCTGAAAAGTTATTCAATATTAATTTGTATAGATTTTTAAAGTTTGCTATAATGAGAAACAGTGTGGACTGGTTCTTCCTGACCACTTGATCAGAAATAGCATTATGATATCAGGTATCAAGTGTGACAGTCCTTGGCTTGCAGTAATAATGAATGTGCTTCACTTCATGACAGTCTACTCGTCTGCACTTAATATCAGACCTGATGGCTAAATAGTGGGAAAAATGTGATGTGTGCCTTTTTGTCTTACGACAGATTTTTGTATGAATTAAATTTTATTATGATTTTTTATTATTTCAGTGCTTCATCATTTTATAATATACGCATTTAAATAGGTACCTGTTTTCCAGATAGGGTGTTGCCATACATTAGAATAAAGCTTGATGAAATGAGATTCTCTGCTGTTTGGTAGTTGTTAGTTCTTTAACTATTTTATTCATTAATGGCAAAGGTAATGATTTTGAATTATATAATTCTTATGAAATACTCCTTGTGATTCCATATGATTGATATATTCAGCAGCACAAAAATTTTAGTTTGTGCAAGGATCAAGTTTAGTTTGCTTCTGTGTTGCACCCCATAGTGGCAGTACTTGGTTGCTGAGCAACAGGAGCTGAACACAAAGGTTCACATTCACCTTCACTGGATGTTAGGTTTTTAATGAAAGCTCACCAATACACTTGTCAGGTATAAAATTAACTCATGAAGTGAATCTGTAGTGTGTGCAATAGTACTCAATGAATTGAAGACAAAGACAATAGATATTAAGAACACTGACTTTTCTGCAGATGTGAAGTCAAGAGATGCATGTCTTGCCTTATTTTTTGACAAGTGCAAACATCTTCCCACCACATTTCTGATAATCCATGCATTCTGATTATCATTAATTAAAATACACTCTTTCAGTCATTGGCATATACTTGCTGCATACAGAACTTTTTTTTAAATCAGTTTATGTACAATATGTGGTAATTTCACTTAAGAAAAGTCATCCAGAAGTCCAAAAATGCTTGTCATTAGGAAAATTTGTAGTGTGCACTTGTTCCTATCTTTGTGATTTGGGAAGGTGTCTGTCCATACTGAAATGATATATTGCTATCATCACTGTGATACACTTTTTTTACGTACTTAAGTATATCTGTACTTAGGAACAGTTCATGACCATGTAGCTTTCTGACCAATAATGCTGCATTTTGTTTAAACAAAATTTCATTATGAGTTAAACAAATTCAGTAATAAAAATGCAAATATTAGTTCCTAATACATGAGTGCATAACCCCAGAGCCTGAAAAGTATCTTCATGGTATGAACCAAACACAAACAACTGCAAGTTACATGAAAGGTGTAACAGAAGAACACTCAACATGCCAATGACAGACTGGTATTTCTGCACTTCTTGAATCTACAAGACTATATGTGCTGCTTTGTCTCCACTTTTGTATTTGATTAAAATGCTAAACTTAAATATTTAGAATGTTACTTTTAATGTTCAAAAAAAAATTTGTGCACATCTGCTAACTAGAATATTGCATTGCAGTGAAAAATTAACCAAAACAAAATTTCTGAATAGTGATGATTAGATAAGTATGACAACTGACTGTTTCTAAAAAAAAAAGCCTTATTAGTGACCAAAACACAGAACTGTCAACTGAACTTGCTCTAAAAAACAGCTTAATATATGTCTTAATCAATATGCATTGTTTTATATATATATATATATATATATATATATATATATATATATATATATATATATATATATATATATATATATATATATATATATATATATATATATATATAATTGGAAGTGTCTAAAGTAATCTTTCCATGGCAGAGCTTCAAGCATGACAAAACATGTGCCAACATGTGGCAGTAACTACTTAAGTTGGTAGAGCAATGTAGAGACAACTAACATATGGTGGTGAAGCTGTGCCAGCATGCATGCATTGCTGCCAAACCTTAACTTGGCTGAGGTTACAACTATTGAGTGGTGTGAAATTAATGACTTTAGTGTAAACATGTTTGTGTGGTGCTATCATGCAGTTTTGGGGACATTAGATATTGGCTATCCATTAAAAGAACATAAAACATGTTTATTTAGTCAAATTTGCAGTGAAAACTAAGCACAGTATTATTTTTATGTACAATTCTTGTGTGGATTTTCTTTTACTTATAAAATTTATAAAACTTCTTGAAAGTTGCATATTGTAATGCATTAGTTATCTAATATATATTAGTCATATAATAAAACTAGAGATGAAGGTGAAACACAAATATTCATCAAATAATCTGATAATTGTTACATGAATATTATGAAACTACATGTGTGCTTTGTTGATACTAATAAAATTTTATTCATAGACTCTTAATTACTTAACATTCTACATTATACTCAACATCCCATATACTACAATAACAAATACATAACATATGTTAGATTCACTGGTATTATGGTCATCTAGTTTACATTCCTGCAGATCTGCCACACTAGTCTAGATGTTACTTTCTTTATCTCCTTCCTAGCAATTCTTCTCTTCATAACCTCTCATTCTCCTTCAGCCCCAATATCCATGATAGATATTATTACCTCTTCTACCATCTCATTCATCAGGCAGTCAAAATGCATTTTCCACACATTTTCCTTAGTGCCTACAAGAACTCCATCTCTCTCTTTTCTTACACTTCCACACTCCTCTAGATCCTCTCTCTCTCCTCACTTCCTTTTAGCACAACTTGCTCTCTCCTCACTTCCTTTCAGCACAACTTACTCATTGAATTTTTCACACTGCTTCCTACCAAACTCAACAAGCCCTGTTACTTTTCTTGGCAGTTCTCTCTTTCATGCTCCAAGACTATGTTTTTCCTCATTTTAATTTCCTCTGGGACACTTTTCTGTAACATCTCATATGCTCTCTTCTCTTTGAAGGCCTCCTCTATTTCTCTACATTCCTAGTCTAACTTTTCACCAGCTACTATTGTACTCGTTTTATATACCAACATTCCTACCAAACTCCCATCTACCTCTTATTTTCATCTTAACTTTCACTGCATAACTTATCAAGCATCCCTCTCACTGCCCTGGCACTGAAAATTTTTTTTAATCTCCCATTCACTGCTACATGGTCCATCAGGCTCCTCTGGTTATCCCTCTTGTCTCTCCTCCATGAATACATGTAGATCATTTTCATGCTGGAAGAAGGGGTTAGTAAGAAACAGTTCTCTTTCTGCACATAAGCTCACCAAGTACTTCCCATTCTCACTTAATCCATCTATTCCCCATTTCCCTACTACAGTCCTGTAGCCACATACTCAAAATATCTACAGGCATCTTATTGCTGTTTTGTGAAAAGGAACATACTCAAAAGCTCCACTGAGCACTGCCATCTTTAAAAAATGGCAGCATTAGCACCTTAGCATAACAGCAAGACTGAAACTCCCTCTAGGAAGAAAAGGCACCTTTGGAACCTTAGAGTGCTCTGATCCTGGCTCATATTTAGATGAAATACTACCTTATTAGTTGCTTTAGAATGAAATGCTTTGCATCAAATTTAATTACTGGACCACAAGACCTTAATATACTAGTCATACTTTAAAATATAAAGTAAATAGGATTTTCAAGACAACAGTAAATGTAGAACCTTTGATGCTTCTTGGACAGACAAAGTCTGAACATGAGAATATAAAGACACAAATTTATTTGAGGTGTGATTATTGTTTGCTAAATACACAACATTGTTTTGTACAGAAATAGTTTATTTATGCTGGACCAGTTACTCCAATGGCCAGTGTACTCTAAAATTCAGCTTACAGTACCCTAATATGTAGAGTTACAACTTGATAAGCTAAGTGTTATACACTTATTTACACACCAAGTGTAACTCTAGTCATGATGGTTATTGAATGAACACAATGCTCTGTAAAGTAAGACCTGCTGAACATAGGTTAGCTGCATTACCATGCTGCACATTTAAGACCCGTACAATGGTATCAGTATCACTACAACCCCTACAAACTATCAGTGTGTGACACCAAATTCCCAGCTGACTACCAACCCTCAGAGTGGCCTGGGAGGAGGCTCGGCCATGGCTCGCTCCAGGTGTCGCTGTTTCCTCTCTGCTCGCCGCATCTCAGCCTCCTGACGCTTTTCTTCCTTAAGGCGAGCTTGGCGGGACTGTTCACAATTCTGTAATCACCACATGAGGTTCTTAGTGTTGGAAAGACATCTCTAAACCTTTTGTGCATTTCTTAAGGATGCTTGGTCTGTTTCATATATTATTCAAAATTGGTAATTTTTACTCTTTATGCAGACCATCTTGCTTCTGAGAATCATTTGACATTTATTACATATTTCCATTTTCATGTGTCTAACACTTATCCTTCAAATATTCTGCTTTTCCATCTGTAAGTAAATTTACTTACATTAAGATTTTCATCAGTGTTCATTAGTAAATATATTCACATTCACCAAGTTTTACAGGGCCTTTATTCTGTGAAGAAACAATACAATGTGGAAATAAAAGTAACACTCACCAAGAAAATGGCATCCCTCAGGCCAGGATCAATGTTGTCGAGCTGAGCACAAAGGTCTGTCACTCTGGCCTCCAGGAGTGCCAGCAGAGCCTCCTGCCCCATCCCAGCACTGACTGTCGGCTCACTCATTCTCACATCACCTTGGCTTTCCTTGTCTGGACTAGACCTGTCCTCTGATCCTCCTCCTTAGAAAATAGGTGGTCATATCAGGCATTCAATTTCCAAAGCAACAAAATTTACACCAAAACCAGTTTTCTAGTATAATTTTTCATTCTAGATGGATTTGAATTTAACAGATATCTGTACTGCTGGTAAAGGGAATGGCAACAAATTCTTAACATTCATGAAAATACTTATGACACTTAAAATGTAGTTTTCACCAACATAATGCAAGCTTCAACTTTTTAAATAGAGAAGTATATCATATAGAATAAGGTTCTTTGAAGGACTGATACACCATGAAGTCCTGGTGGGATGAATGCGTAGAAATGGTGACATATCTTCATGTATACATGTAGATGCATAATACTGGTAACCTGCTTTTAAAGGGATGTCACCCCATTATACAGATTGATAGATATGCAATACAAACCTCTGATCTTTGCTGAATTTTCAGGGGATAATTTCCTGAGTGGAGGTACCTCAGGCACTGCTTGAGGAACCAAAGGGGAATACTTGCTGGACCCAAACACATCGCTCACTACTTCTGCAATCTGTTTTTAGAAAAGGGAAACTGATTACATAGTTTAAAAATTAATGAAACATTATATTCCAATATCATTAACATGACTGGAAATGTATACATGTAAAAGATCAACATAATCACATTTTAGGTTATTTCAGCCAAGCAGTGAAGCTGTGGTGCCCTTCTGTTGACAAGAAAATGTGTGAAAAATGGGAAAGCGGATGATGATGGCAAAAACATCATACCTGAGCCACAAGTTGGTCCAACTGTGTCTGAGCCTCGGCATCTCCTGACAGCCTGGGCCATTCCTTTATCAGTGTCTGGAGGTCCTGCAGCTGCCCTTCGTGGCCTCCCCCTCGGGCTTTCTCCTGCAGCTGCTCTATTTCCTGCAGGCGACTGTTCAGCTTCTTTTGCCGACTGTCTACTTCTTTGTTCAGAGCCTCTGTTTGGTTCTGTATTCTGTTCATGCATGAAGTCCCTCAGCATTGGTAAAAATGTTAGATTTTATACAGAATACTAAATTTTCTGAACATGTGAAAATATTTTTTTGTGGACATAGTAAAAATCTGAATTGTGTAGGCCAGTCATAATGTTGAGCAGTGTAAAAATTCTCCTGAAGATCTGTGCAGGTTGGACCACATTTATGTATTCTGCTTTTTCTTCTATACCAACTGACTTAACTGAAAGATGGTCAGATATGGAAAAATACTACTACTAATAATAAAGTACATACATACTACATATCCATTGTTGTGGTGGGTGTTAGTAAATTCATTGATAAGTGTGAGAAGTATCCAAAAAATTCATCATACAACCCCTCTTTCAATGAATATAAAGTACCTGGTGAGAAGGGCAAGAAGGGCATGGCACTGAGACTCATACACACTAGCCAGATTAACCAAGTGTTGATCATCCCCCAGGAACTCGTCTGCAAAATATAAAGCATTAATGAAGGACAAAACTGTTTCAAGAATGGAAAAATAATTACTAAAAAATCCCAGTGAGTATGACAGATGTATGCTCATGCTACCAGACACATCATATAGTTTGTTTCCATACCAAATGCTCCATGGTCACAGGCTTCACTGTCCTCCTTAACAACTGCCACCTGGTCATCTGAACTCTCCACAGCCTGTAAGAGTGCCTGTCTGTTGCCCAGCCTGGAGGAGGACCTGCTCTGTGGCATGTCTGTCCTCAGCATGCGGAGAAGGGAAAGGTCAGCTCCAAGTGTGCCACCTGGACCTCCCTCACCTGAAATAAATGTTACAGCCATGAAATCACAAATGGAGATGCAGCTTTGGGAGCCTCCCCAGCAGACTTTCACATGTGGTTCAGTCAGCAGATCAGGTCAGGTGAATGGAAGAGGTAAGATAGACTGCTGCTGAGCCCTGCTATGGAGGTTGCTAGAACTACTGTTACTTATGACCTTTTTATGTAGAGCTGTGTTATACATATTTACTGTTCAGATCAGATGGAAAAAAAAAAATTAGAGAATTATATTTGTTTTATTTAAAGTTTTCCCTTAGTGCATCAATTTACCTCTGGGTGAGACAGCCTGAGAATTGTCAGTTGTCGCAACAGTGACAGCTCGGGCAAGATCAGCAATGTCGGATCCCTCTAGGGGTCTGCCTGCTATGTAGGATGAAGATTCCTGCAATCAATAATCAGTAAATATCATCACTGATCACAAAATATAAAAAAAGGCAACTATTAGAAATCATTATCATCAAACCTAACTTAATTCATCACTAAGGAAAAATCTTGAAAATGTTGAGTATATGTATACAGGTTTTTTACAGCTTGTCTCCATAATGAAAAAGTATGAAATAAAAAACAGATAATAATGAAGTTTAACAATACAAACAACACTGTGGACAAAACTCAAGATGAACTGCAAAGTTTATATAGTGCTATTGCTTCTGTTAACTTCTATTTGCCTATCAATATCCTTATCCTTATTCTCTATAATAGTAAAATGTGAGTCATATCCAGTATACAAAGCCAATAAAAACACTAACTTAGCATTACCTTGACTTTCTCATGGATCTCATAAATCTTTCTTTTCAGGTCTTTTAAAGACTGTAAAGGAGTGACAGCTGCCAAGAACTGTTGGAAAGCTGTCAGCTCCTGCAGCCTCTCCTCTTCCTCCTCCTGCACAGTCTTAGCCTCAGCCAGCAGACCAGAGTAATAGTCAATACGTATGTCCTGTTCTGACATGTTGTGCTTAGCAATGTCACCTCTGTCAAGGAGAGAATGAAGATCCTTTATCTGCTTCATCTGCTGTATCCCCATAACAGTTCATTATTTTGTATGAAGTCACCTATGCTGGTAAAGACATATCCTTTATTCTGTAAAAAAAACTACAGGTGTGTATATTTTTAATTTTGGAAACAAAAAATATTTAAGTAATTCTATTTTTACTTGACAATGTACATTACCTCAAGTTTCTCAAAAGAAAAGTTTGAAAGAGAATTATTACAATGGCTATAATAGACAGAATAATCATACTTTTAGTGGAATGAATACCTAACTCCTTCAACTCAACACATGGTGAGTGGTGATTCAAGAAAACTGACCTATAAAGGTCGACCTAATAATAAGAATCATCTCAATCCTAACATTTTTGAAATTATATTATCAGAACCTTGTCATGGTCTCAGTTACTTCTTTGTAATGGTACTGGAGGAATTCTTGAAGAGCTGCCTCATGGTATTTGAGCTGAGTCTCCAGCTCAGCATTGACAGCTCTCTCCTGCTGCAGCTCCTCCTGCAGGCGCTGGGACTCCACATCAGCCACCCTTGCCAAGTTCTGTCAAAAGAAGTGTTGCTTTAATCCTCTTACTCAAATCATACACTGAAACTCTTTGCTAACAGTACTATCTTTCACCTAGTGTGTTCATATTTGTATTACTCTATTAAAACCAACACAAATTTCCTCTTCTGCCACCATCTTATACAAAGAGACTTGAAACTATTGCTGTGGCTTAAGTCCCCAAGAGATGATGCTGTAAAAATTTCTGTGAAAAAAAAAGTCATTCCAGGAGACTTTAATCTAGAGAGAGAGAGAGAGAGAGAGAGAGAGAGAGAGAGAGAGAGAGAGAGAGAGAGAGAGAGAGAGAGAGAGAGAGAGAGAGAGAGAGAGAGAGAGAGAGAGAGAGAGAGAGAGAGAGAGAGAGAGAGAGAGAGAGAGAGAGAGAGAGAGAGAGAGAGAATATACAGTATGTGTGGGGATTAGAAAGACAGAACTGCCAGTTGGGTCAGCGATTACTACTACGTCATAGTTAAACATCACACCAATGTCATGACCTGAATGGTCGGAGGGGCATGTATTGTGACAGCAGCCAGCCTCGCTGTCTCTCTCTGAATATTTTAGCTCAGTTTACCTTAAATTTACTCTTATAAATGGCATATTTGGCACCAAAGCATAATTTTCACAATTAGGTTAGGGCCTCAAACATCCACTACCAAAATTGCATCCCTGTCTGATGCTTTGTTGAGATGTTCATAAAAACATTTGGACACGGCCCCTGAAATCTTTAGTCGATGCATATAGAGTTGTGTGAAGGAAGAGAGTTGTCTTTTAAGGGCAGGCTGTGATTGTCCCCTTGTGTTGTGAAACACAAAGGGAAACATTCACTGAGGTCACAGTTAAGTCATTGTAAAGTTCACAGCACCCCATGGTCTAGTACAAAACCAGTCCAGTGCTCGAGAGCTCAGTGGGAGTAATTGTCACATCAGCAGGTGTTTACTGGCTCTGTGGAGGAGGCAGACAAGGCAACTGTACCAGACAACTGTCCCATTACTGAAATTGGGTTTAAGGAGGATGTATTAGTGTTGGTGCTTCATGGTAAGGATGAGAAACAGTATAATTTTGCAATCTCTCATCCTTGATTTACGGGGACCACACACCTTATCACGGGCAGTGGTGCGTGCGGTGCTGAGGTACTCTCTGGCTGTGAGGGGCTGCAGGCTGGGGCCCCCCATACGAAGGCGGCGGGGCGGCCCAAGTTGCTCAGTGTCCCTTGGTCTGCCTTGGGTCCCCTTCCTCACTTTTGACACAGCCAGGGGGTCCTTACCACTCTTGGCAAGATCCTGCAACACAGTGTACTGGTGAATACACTAGTTTCAATAGAACTCATAAGATTAATCAATAGGAAATAACTAATTTTCTATGCCTCAAAGTTTAAAAATGTAATTCATATAAAAAAAAAAAAAGTGAGAGCGTATTGTTAGAACATCACCTCTGGCGGGTGTGCTCACCTTATGCTGCTGGCGAACAGAGCGGCCACTGTGTTCAAACAGTTCTTGCTCTGGGGGCGGCAAGTAGGGGCTCGGCTCGACCACCTTCTTTGGGACATGAAACTTAGCCAGGACTGCCCTGATAATCTCTTCATCACTCTTGGAAGCCATGTCAGAAGTGGCCTTAGTCTTCTGCCACTTGTCCTTGCCAAAACCAAGTTTTATATCCGGTGGGTCGTTCATTCTGACACAACGCCCTCCACGTACACCACCGCCTCGTCAGTCTACAGTCTCCACCAGGCAGCACAGTCAGGTGTCATTCACCCTTCGAATTATATTTAGCTTTGGGAGTGGTAATTCAGCTTGACAGGTCCGGAAAAATGTCTTAAACTGACTACAACAACAATACGCTTCCTTCACTCTAGCGAGGAAGGAGAAGGCACGCCCAGCTGGCCAGGCGTCATCTCGTTACCTTGGCAACCACCTCCACCACCACTATCGCCATGTGTTTCCATCCTCATATCTGCTGGGAAGAAACAAATTGACATCATTTGTTAACGGTACTTCTACATCTAGAACATCATCTGGAACATCATCTGGAACATGAAAATAAAGACAACTAAGAATAAGTTAAATTTGACGCTATTTTTTTTTTTTCAACAGCTTTCCTCGGACAGACTACCGCGTGCCGGTAAACACTTTTATAATGTTCTTGAGTGCAGTTCCTCCCATTATTTAACAGCATTCTATAACTTGTTTGGATCTGTCTGATCTTCACTTCTAACGGGTCTCTCTCTCTCTCTCTCTCTCTCTCTCTCTCTCTCTCTCTCTCTCTCTCTCTCTCTCTCTCTCTCTCTCTCTCTCTCTCTCAAATTTTCCCAGTGAGTTCACGAAGCACATGCTCTTCTCAGTAAGCAATAACCTTTCTCCGCGACACATCCTCTCTGATTCAGCCGAGTGGCGCCAGGTGCTAGCTTCTTGTCTGCTGGTGGTCCGCGACTCACGTAGTGTAGCAGATATAGATAGGGTAAAGCAAGATCTTAAGATAGGATACATGTCATAACAATGTCAGAGACACGCCTGCATCCGGTAGCGTTATGTTGAAAGGTATTTTTTTTTTTTTTTTTTGTCATCAAATTAATATTATTCTTTCTTGCCTTCTTGAATGAATGAAGTGGTTGTAGTACCTTCCTTCCTTCCTGTCTTCTCAGGTTATGGTCGGTCACGTGGTGCTGCAGTTTGTAGTCTATGTATGTATGTATGTATGTATGTATGTATGTATGTATGTATGTATGTATACTTAGTGATTTTCTATATTTAAGTGAAAGAGAATAATGAGGATACGAAGACAAATACCATCACTTTTGTTACTACTACTACTACTACTACTACTACTACTACTACTACTACTACTACTACTACTACCGCTGCTGCTGCTGCTGCTGCTGCTGCTGCTGCTGCTGCTGCTATTACTACCACTTCTGCTTAGTCTGCCACTACTATACCACCACCACCACCATCACCACCACAATCAAATAACGCAGGCAACAACAAACGTCGCTCAGTAATAAAATAATACTCAATGAATTATGAGGAAAAGAAAAAAAAATAAAAATTCGCGCTACCTCTCCTTCTCCGTAAAAGACACTTCTTGCCATCGCGTGAGTCACTAAAACCTCGTTTACCCAAGTCCAGTCTAGGTACATTCACGAGACGTGCAATACGTCAGTCACTTTCACGTCACATCGCATTTACGTCACACTCAAACACTACTCACTCATTCACTGACTCACATGACTGGATTACAACATTAGTGTCAGGCAAGCATTAGTAACCTATATGATAATTGCGTGTAGTTTATTAGTAGTTTATCAGTAGTTTATTGTAAAGGATTTCTCTCTCTCTCTCTCTCTCTCTCTCTCTCTCTCTCTCTCTCTCTCTCTCTCTTGTAAATGGTAGGTACGTACTCTACGATTATTTACTTGAGAGATCAATGCAGTTTATTTTTTGTCAGCATTGAGAGTAACAATAATAATAATGATAATAATAATAATAATAATAATAATAATAATAATAATAATAAATGAAGATAAGTGAATGAGTAGTGAATGAGTAAAAACTAACCTGAAGCAGTCTCTGTCGTAATAAGGCAATGAAAGTCACTGAAGGTTGTGCATGCAGGTCATACACTAACTAGATTGGCTTGCAGGTCACACACACACACACACACACACACACACACACGAGGATATTCTCTACATTCAAATGTTCTCCGTCTTTCGTCTAATTAATTCCTATTCCCAACGTCTCTCTCTCTCTCTCTCTCTCTCTCTCTCTCTCTCTCTCTCTCTCTCTCTCTCTCTCTCTCTCTCTCTCCATTCATAGACATTTCCTCAACTGATCCTTACTATAGCCTCATACCCCCATCCATCCCCTCCCTTCCTCCGCCCCTGTGACCAAGTCTTGACCAATCTCCCTCCTCGTGCCATGGCTCCGCGCGGCTGGGAGGAGGGGACAGCCGCCACCACAGACAGCCAGACCCGGCCACAAGCCACAGTTGCTGTTCGACCGTAGTGGTGAAAGGAAGGGTACGCGCCACTCGCATCTTGCCCGCAACTGAACGGCCTTCACATTCCTCACTAAAGGTATGTCACTTACGCTGTCATTCCGCTTTAATCTAAGGCATGGTCCTCTTTTTTTTTTTTTTTCAAGCTGTTCGCATTATTGATATGTCTTTATCAAGCCTGTGGTGCGTTTTGAAACTTGAAGGAGTAAGTAGCAAGGAATGACCTGTGAATAATCTCACTGCGGGTTTGGAAGTAAGATGATAGTGTCAGGAACCTGCCGGGCTACAAAGGGCAGGTCTAGTATACTTCCTGCACCATCTGTGAATCTTGCCCGTGATTTTCCTTTTCAGCTTACAGAACGGCAGCTTAGCAAGTCTCAGCTCTCAGCTAACCTGTTTGTGATCACCTTGCCTCTTTCCTTTCACCCTTTCGTTTTATAGTTGAGTACACACCTGCCTATTCATTCTAATATTCAGGTATCACTTTTGCTTAACCTATTGAACCCTTTCACTTGTTTAAAATGCGCATGTACATTTCACCGCACCCTCAGTAGATCAAACAAATAGTGTACTTAAAGATTTTTAGGCATGACAGATGACTTATACCCCGGAATAATTATCGTCATCCTTCAGAAAATTACGTCAATTCAATAATAATAATAATAATAATAATAATAATAATAATAATAGTAATAATAAGATAGTTGGATATAATAAAAAAAAAAACCTTAGCAGTGATGAAAATAATCCCAGGAAACCATTCATTTTCGTTAATTTCTCTTCATCCCACTACGTATGTTTTACAATCACAGTATCAGGTTAATTTAATAGTATCTAATTACGAGCGGGATTACCAGTGCTTGTGACTATGAGGTGTTGCGACGATAGCTTGCCACATTGCACCGGGAAGGTTTACGTGAACGAACACAATAACTCAGAAAAAAAAAAAAGAGAAATAAGAAACTGACATGGACCATAAAAAAGGGAGCAAAGACAGACTAAATTACCGCGTGGGAATAAGACTCGTGTAAACTTATCTTGTTCCTGTCCGTCAGCTATAAGGTCAGGGTGACGGACACACACACACACACACACACACACACACACACATAAGACCTATTCATTTTTCAAGCAGGGATCACATTTCGGTAAAAACAAGAGACCGGGACTGTTTTTGCCTAGAGAGAGAGAGAGAGAGAGAGAGAGAGAGAGAGAGAGAGAGAGAGAGAGAGAGAGAGAGAGAGAGTAAATTATCGTAACATCATGATTTTGCGGTCTGGTCTGTATTGAAATCTTAAGACCAGAATGACTTACATAATACACGTGGTTATACTTCTTATTTCTCTCTCTCTCTCTCTCTCTCTCTCTCTCTCTCTCTCTCTCTCTCTCTCTCTCTCTCTCTCTCTCTCTCTCTCTCTCTCTCTCTGTGTGTGTGTGTGTGTGTGTGTGTGTGTGTGTGTGTGTGTGTGTGTGTGTGTGTGCATCGTCCTTGACCTCAGTAGTGGTCAATATTCAGGACAACTTGCAAGTGAAAGTGCTTCTCTGCCACACCCTAAATGTATAAGGTATCAGTGTGGTTCGTGAGGTACAGAAGAGGAAAAGGTGGGTAGTAGTGGTGGTTGTAGTAGTGGTGGTAGCAGTAGTAGTAGTAGTAGTAGTAGTAGTAGTAGGAGGAGGAGGAGGAGGAGGAGGAGGAGGAGGAGGAGGAGGAGGAGGGGGAGGGGGAAGAGGAGGTATGCATGAAGAAATAAGGCAACAATATCAACAACAACAACATTAACAACAACAACAACAATAACAACAACAACAACAACAACAACAACAACAACATGAATCACCTCTATCTATATTCCAAAGTCAAGAAGAGTAGCTGAGACATCTAGCCAAACATATCTCCAATAACTGCTTCTTCTTCTTTCCCTCCTTTATTTCAACCAGATGGTACCACTGCTATCACATCTATTTCTAAAGCTGAACTTTTCGCTCAAACCTTTGCTAAAAACTGTACCCTGGACGATTCTGGGCTTGTTCCTCCCTCTCCTCCACCCTCTGACTATTTCATGCTACCTATTAAAATTCTTCGCAATGATGTTTTCCATACCCTCACTGGCCTAAACAATAAGAAGGCTTATGGACGATGATGGCGTCCCTCCTATTGTTCTCCGAAACTGTGCCTCCGTGCTTGCAAACTCTTTCAGCTCTGTCTGTCAACATCTTCCTTTCCTTCTTGCTGGAAGTTTGCCTACATTCAGCCTGTTCCTAAAAAGGGTGACCGTTCTAATCCCTCAAACTATCGTCTTATTGCTTTAATTTCCTGCCTATCTAAAGTTTTGAATCTATCCTCAACAGGAAGATTCTTAAACATCTATCACCTCACAACCTTCTATCTGATCGCCAGTATGGGTTCCGTCAAGGCCGCTCTACTGGTGATCTCCTGGCTTTCCTTACTGAGTCTTGGTCATCTTCTTTTAGAGATTTTGGTGAAACTTTTGCTGTTGCCTTGGATATATCAAAAGATTTTGATAGAGTCTGGCACAAAGCTTTGATTTCCAAACTACCCTCGTACGGCTTCTATCCTTCTCTCTGTAACTTCATCTCAAGTTTCCTTTCTGACCGTTCTATTGCTGCTGTGGTAGACGGTCACTGTTCTTCTCCCAAATCTATTAAGAGTGGTGTTTCTAAGGGTTCTGTCCTGTCACCCACTCTCTTCTTATTATTCATCAATGACCTTCTAAACCAAACTTCTTGTCCTATCCACTCCTACGCATATGATACCACCCTGCACCTTTCCGCGTCTTTTCATAGACGCCCAATCCTTCAGGAAGTAAGCATTTCACGCAGAGAAGTCACAGAACGTCTGACTTCTGATCTTTCTAAAATTTCTGATTGGGGCAGAGCAAACTTGGTATTGTTTAATGCCTCAAAAACTCAATACCTCCATCTATAAACTCGACACAACCTTCCAGACAACTATCCCCTCTTCTTCAGTGACACTCAACTGTCCCCCTGTTCTACACTGAACATCCTCGGACTGTACTTTACTTATAATCTAAACTGGAAACTTCACATCTCATCTCTAGCTAAAACAGCTTCTATGAAGTTAGGTGTTCTGAGACGTCTCCGCCAGTTTTTCTCACCACCCCCAACTGCTAATCCTTTACAAGGGCCTTATCCGTCCATGTATGGAGTATGCTTCACATGTCTGGGGTTCCACTCATACCGCTCTTCTAGACAGAGTGGAATCAAAAGCTTTTCGTCTCATCAACTCCTCTCCTCTAACTGACTGTTTTCAGCCTTTCTCTCATCGCTGCATTGTTGCATCTCTAGCTGTCTTCTACCGCTATTTTCATGCTAACTGCTCTTCTGATCTTGCTAACTGCATGCCTCCCCTCCTCCCATGGCCTTCGCTGCACAAGACTTTCTTCTTTCTCTCACCCCTATTCTGTCCTCCTCTCTAACACAAGACTTAACCAGTATTCTCAGTCATTCATCCCTTTCTCTGGTAAACTCTGGAACTCCCTGCCTGCTTCTGTATTTCCACCTTCCTATGACTTGAATTCCTTCAAGAGGGAGGTTTCAAGACACTTATTCATCAATTTTTGACCACTGCTTTGACCCTTTTATGGGACTGGCATTTCAGTGGGCATATTTTCTTATTGGATTTTTGTTGCCTTTGGCCAGTGTCCCTCCTACATGAAAGAAAAAAAAATCCCTGGACTACTTATGGAGAAGTGGGGTGAAGAGGGTTACAAAGAACAGATCCTCGCTGCGTACAGATCCTATAACAACACAACTGTACGGATACCTAGAAGAACAACAACAAGTGATGGTAACTTTGGCACCAGCACAACCATCTAACACTGACAAGCCAATAGAAATCGTCAGACGTATATTTGTGAAGTGATGGTATAGCACGCCTTCTTAAATGCACGGTGCTATTGGGAAAAGTTTAACCTGGTACAAGAAATGCATGGAAAAAAAAATCTAGTGAACTATCTTGACAGCATATGATAAAAAAAAAAACTTATGACTCATTTTTGCATTCTCATCACTCACACTTATACAATGTTAGAGTTTTCTCAACAGTACCTCTGTCTGTAAGCTATCTACATAACAACTTATCCTTAAATATTTCAGCGCCTAAACTCGGCTGCTTCAAGGATATAACAAATATTTTCAGGATCCATTTTCATAATTATTTGGACAATAATATTTGGACAAAGATTCTGCATCAGTGGGGGAAATTACTCAAGGGAACCTGACAAATTAGCTCTGTTGCCTTTGAAAGTAGTCTACATGAGAGTCTCACGGGTTTAAGCAATTTCTGTCATTGCTACTGACTAAATTTACCGCTGACGTGATCCAGTCTCCCAGTCGCTGTATCTCCTGCCAGCAGCACATTGAATATTAAGTCAGCAAAGGGAATCGGTAGAGTGGATCGGTCTTGCTACGTAGATGTTCGTGGTAAAAGAAGTGTGTTTAGACTTTAAGTGATGATTCATAGATTACTATTATTACTTGATTTCTCTCTCTCTCTCTCTCTCTCTCTCTCTCTCTCTCTCTCTCTCTCTCTCTCTCTCTCTCTCTCTCTCTCTCTCTCACACACACACACACACACACACACACGTACAACCCTTACCATGTGCCCCTGCATATATACAAGTAATCATATAAACACACACACACACACACACACACACACACACACACACACACACACACACACACACACAAACACACGTGGAAGGAATGTTGGCAGAGACGCAGGTAAGACGGGACAAGACCCACCTAAACGCTTCGCTGCTCTGCCTAAACTGACGAGGCTTAAGAATTGCTTCATCTACTGGGAGGAAGGAGAAGAATGTGTGCCCCTCCTTACCCCAACTGCTTCCCTTCCCATGTCTGCGTTTTCCCAGGTCCCGCCTGTCGTTCCCTCCTGTGTTGCTCTCCAATCCTCCCAGTTATCGCTAGAAATAATGTTAACAGCTTTTCAGTTCCGGCAGTTACATGTTGGCCGGCACAAGTGCGAGGTTTTGAATGGTCTGCTATTCATCTCTCCTAGTGGATTTTAAAATGTCCACCGTGTTCAGTAATTTCTGGACCATAAATCTCAATGTCAGCCACGTTCGGGGTGTGATTTTGATTTTTTCTCTCAAACTAATGATCGTATCTTTGTGAAACTTGGGGATTTTATGTTTAAGGTACAGACATATGCACATCAAATTTCATACGAATACGAAAAAAAAATGAATGCCACCTAAGTAACTCGCGATATCTCCTCTAGCTGAATAATTTCGGTGAAAACTTTTGATTTACTCGAATACTTTTTACTCTCTCTACTCTTCGACGGGTGTTATCGACAATATGAAGGCGGTGCTATCCCCGAGTAAGGCTCACTAATGTGAAAACGCGAAATAGACAGATAGACAGAGAGAAAGACCGGGATCTCCCAGTAATATACACAGTTCAATAGCTTAGACATATTGATGAATAAATGTAAGATTTTCTAAGTACGTATCATGGATTTAACTTTATTTTAATAAGCGTTGAGTATATTACTGATCAATAAGTCTCGTTCTCATCACCCTGGTTATCTTCAATGTCCATCAACTTTAATTAAATGGTTCGGTCTGACGGATAGATTAATCATTGTATCTTTGAACACTTTCCATGGAATGTAAATAGCTTTATCATTTATTAGCGGCTTTCAGTTTAATTCGAGTAAAAAATATCATTAATTTCTGCTGAATAACTATTGATACCCACTGACAGTTTAGACAGATAAACAAATGAAGAAAGGTTCTCAGATTACGTATCATGAATTTCATTTAACGTTAATCTAATCTTGAGTCTGTTTCGAGACGTGGTTCGAGTGGGACGAAAAAATAAAAGATATATATATATATATATATATATATATATATATATATATATATATATATATATATATATATATATATATATATATATATATATATATATAAAAGACAAAAGAAGTACAGAACTATTTACGTAGTGGTCGTGAAGTGACTTGTAAGTCTCTCAAGAAACAGAAAAAATAGCAGAAGAAAATACATATGAATCAAAGGTTACGATGATTTAGGAATAAATAGAAGGAAGGAAGAGTAAACATGGAAGTTGTGGGGCGTCACTCGGCACACTGACTGACTGCCGCCCAAAATAGCTGATTCATGAAAAAAAAAAAAAAAAGAATCATAACCTATAAGATTGACAATTCTCTCTCTCTCTCTCTCTCTCTCTCTCTCTCTCTCTCTCTCTCTCTCTCTCTCTCTCTCTCTCTCTCTCTCTCTCTCTCTCTCTCTCAAGGTCACCCCTCCCAAAGCCCAGTCTGACGCGGGTATGTGACTCACTTTTTTTTATATTCGCCCTAAAAAAAAAAAAAAAAAAAAAAAAAAGAAACTAGTCAATGTCCACGGGGACGAATATACTCGGGTGAATCAAGAGAATGAAATGACCGGAGGAAGAAGGAAAGAAAAGAAAATACCATAAGAAAGAAATCTAAGGAGATCAAATACAATAAAATCTCGTAAAAGTTAGAGAAAAATATGGAGGAACATGGACTTATTTTTCCTAGCTTTATTTATTGATTGATTTTAAGCTTATACGTCTTTTCAAATGCCACTACACTTCTGAACATCAGCCTCAAGCTTCGCCCGTCGTGGCAACTCCTCCTGACTAGTGCATTATCATTCGCGTACTCGTTACTATCATGGTGGGCGGGGCTGGGGGTCTCCTCCTCAAGATAAGAACACAACACTTATTTATACTCATGGGTGCTACTCGTGGGAAACTAGATCTTGCTCTTATTGACGAAATTAAACCAATTATTTTGATTAACCTTACATGATTATACAAAGCCATGACAGCATTATGATGGAGGTATTCAATCACAACATGTATTTATAATGATTAAATCCCTTGGCTGTTACTCGTGGGAAACTAGATCTTGCACTTAATTATAAAATGAAACTAATTATTTTGCTTACCATTACGGGATTATACTAAGCCAAAACAGTATCATAATGGAGATATTCAGTCACTTTTGTTGTCAGTGGTGCCTTTCAAAAAAGCTTTACTTGTTAATACTGGGGAAGTATAATAAGATAAGGCCAAAAGGGTTTAATCTCTTCAAGCATTCTTTCAAGCTTATGCTCCAAACTGACAACAAACAACATTACCAATACTTTCACTGCACAACACGTCTTGCTATAATAACCTGCAACTCTTTTAAGACACATTTTTGCACTACATTCTCTTAATTACTGAACAAATTTAATTTCATACTCTCTCTCTCTCTCTCTCTCTCTCTCTCTCTCTCTCTCTCTCTCTCTCTCTCTCTCTCTCTCTCTCTCTGTCCATGCAAACAATAAAGTGCTCTGAAAGTTAACAGATGACCATGGCAATAAACAATGTGAGCTTTTACTGCTATAGCATTCACTGGATTACTTATTATCATGATTTATTTTCCTCATTAGGTTCAGTACTTCATATTATAAAGTCATCTCTGAACCGAGGTCTCACTAAAAATAGACATACTGAGAAGACTATTCATATTCGTACAACTTATAATCTTATCGTTCTTACATTTGCGTTAATTGTTTTTAAATTTGTCTGTAAAATTGCTACACTTCACGGCACCACATTCACTTAACTGGTCATTCTCCTTTGGGAAAATCAAACATGATCTTCTGCATCCAGTTCCTCGAAGCAGTGAGTGTTTCATCTCTTTTTAGTGCTTACTTCCTGTTCAAATAAAGAATGATCACAGTGGAAGTCTCTCTCTCTCTCTCTCTCTCTCTCTCTCTCTCTCTCTCTCTCTCTCTCTCTCTCTCTCTCTCTCTACTAGGAAGAACCAACAAACACCCACAGATGATCTGCAAACTAACTGGCGATAATGAAGTATAAACATTGGTTTAATCGAGAGAGAGAGAGAGAGAGAGAGAGAGAGAGAGAGAGAGAGAGAGAGAGAGAGAGAGAGTGTGTGTGTGTGTGTGTGTGTGTGTGTGTGTGTGTGTGTGTGTGTGTGTGTGTGTCCGTCATAAGGGTATTCCCCAAGTAGTATTCCTCCAAGCTGTCATGCAACTACGTAAGTGTTGATATAGGCAGTTCACGCGTCGCACACACACATGAAGGTGACTGTGAACAACAGGCACACACACACACACACACACACACACACACACACACACACACACACACACACACACACACACACACACACACACACACACACACACACACACCAGAACATTATTTTTCTTAACCTCATCTCACATTTCCTGAAAGATGACTCGCACGTAGCTTCCCAGACACTCCCCAGCATCCCGAGCATCACAGTGACGCAAGAGTGACGAAGCAGTGACGTGAGGGAGAGAGCTCAGAGGAAGTTAACACGAGGGGCAAGATATGAGAGGGCTTAGACGATCCTTTCTGACAAAAATAAGGACAGTGAGCGTTGGAGTGAGAGAAGGATGAGAGGAGGTTGTATAAGGATTGGAGAGAGAAGAAAGAGTTAAAAGGAGAGGATCAGTGGAATGTGAGAAAAGTGAAAGTTAAGCATGACTGGGTTCTGACAGGGAAGATTGCTCCGTTCAAGACAATGGGATGAGTTTGTCTATGCATTCCAATCCTATCTGACGGATCACCTCACGTATACACACGGGTATAAATTAATTAATTAACAATTTCGAATATAAGACGTTAAATATGTACACAGGAGAGAGAGAGAGAGAGAGAGAGAGAGAGAGAGAGAGAGAGAGAGAGAGAGAGAGAGAGAGAGAGAGAGAGAGAGAGTATTGAGGCAGGCAGAACCAGTTAACTAGAGACAACTTTGGATAAAGAAAAGAAAATAAGAAAGAAACAGCGTAGCGGGGAGGGAGGGAGGGAGGGAGAGAGGAATTGAAGGACAAAGAGGAGTAGGAGGAGGAGGAGGAGAATCAGACAAGAGACGGCTTGGAAAAAAAAAGAGAGAGAGAGAGAGAGAGAGAGAGAGAGAAGAAAAATATCAAATAACGCAAGAGAGAGAGGGAGAGGGAGGGAATGGGTGATGGTGGGAGGAAAGCAACAAAAGGCAAGGGAGAGAAAGAGAGGAGCATTGCAAGTCGCTACAACCATTACAGATGTGACTTGAGGCAGTGCTGGTCAAGAATGACATAGAAGAAGTACATAGGCCTGTATTCAAAAACTCTCTGCTCATTCACCACGACCATTTTCAAAGGCCACAGAGCTAACAAGTCGTGTTCTCAAGAATGTTTCCTCGGTTAATAATGAAGAAATCTTGTTGATCTATCGCTAGAACAGTAAAAACACCGTTAAAAGCTAGTGTAACTTTAAATAGAGCCTTTTGAAAGAAGTGGGGGTACGGCGCAGAGATGTTTCAGAATAAGGTCCTACACAGTCTCATCCTTGGTGCTGTTCAAGGTCATGGTGTGCTGGTGCTTTTGGTGAGGCTCTTGCTGATCTTCTTTTCGCCTCAGATGGGCAGCTGCCTCGAGTCGCAGTCCAAGGAGCAGACACAACCAGAGTCTGACAGGCAAGTAGTTTGTAGTGACGGCTTTCTGTGGTGCGGCTTTGGCTGTAGCGGAGGTGGTGGTGGTGATGGAATGTCTTCATTGGCTTACTGGCTGATGGCTGAAGCTGACTGACTGATTGGCTGATGGCTGGCTTGTTTCTTATTTATCTTATTTATATGTTTATTTATTCTTTTTATTTTACAGGCTTGTTGGCTCCACTTGCTCTAATGACTTCTTGTGATCTTGCTACTTTACATAATTGCTTGTTTTGTAATGCCTCTCTTTGAATCCTAACCTCCTTTTTTCTCTTATTTCAGATTTAACGTGTTTCGCTGGTCAGTTAATTCAACTTAATCAATTTCAATTATCTTTTTTCGTTTACTTTTGATGAACATATTACCATTTCTTATCTAGGTACTTCCATATCTTCATTTTTTTTTCTTACTTTTGCTTCACAGTCATACTAATATTCTTTTTACTCTTTTTATTCTCTTTACTTATTTATTTACCTTACGTATTCCCTTTACTCCATCTTCATCTTTTCGTGTCCTTTTGCTTTCTGTAATCGAAGCTGTTACGGTCACTAGATCACTTTATACTTTGATTTTTATTTCAGATTTTTTCTTATCCTCGTCCAGATTGGCTACATTTAATACAACTAATACACTTTGCAATAAAGATCCTGTATTGCGTAACGTGTTTTCCCTCAATTCCCCTCAGCTGCCAGGAGATGACTGGTGCCACTCTATCCGTTCTCCCTCTTCAGCTTGTGTGAGGCTTCGTTTTCTTCATCAATTCCTTCTCTTTTCCCCTCTCAGGTTGTTGATTTTCCTGATAACCACTCCAGTATGAACCAGCTCTTCGATGAGTCTGATTTCACTCGAGTCTCTCTCTCTCTCTCTCTCTCTCTCTCTCTCTCTCTCTCTCTCTCTCTCTCTCTCTCTCTCTCTCTCTCTCTCTCT
>NC_087180.1:14409114-14411614 GCF_035594125.1 Scylla paramamosain | reverse complement strand
CAAAATATCTGGGTACGTGTGTGTGTGTGTGTGTGTGTGTGTGTGTGTGTGTGTGTGTGTGTGTGTGTGTGTGTGTGTGCGTGAATTTCTAGACTGCAATGCTTCTCTGGCATTCCACACACACACACACACACACACACACACACACACACACACACACACACACACACACCTTGAAAATCTTAAAATAAATAAATAAATAAAATATCCCCTTATCTTCACGAAATTTAATACACAAATATAATACTCTTGAAGTCTCGCCTCTCAGAACACCACGGGGCGCTTGAGTAATTCTTTGTTGACATAAAGTGACGTCACGACCACTCCTCTAAAACCTCCTATTACCCTGGAGGAAATGAGGTCAAGGATTGTTAAGTAAAGGATATTTAAAGATGGCAGTCTACCTTCACTATCTTGACGGAGTGGAGGAGAAGGTGGAGGAGGTGGAGGGATAAGATTAGGTCTGAGTCCTCGAGTATAATGCATAGTTGTTGTTGAGTGCTGTTATTGTTATCAGCACTGTAGCTGTGTTTGTTTTGGTTGTACTGGTAAGAATTTTGAAAGGTACTGTGTTAAGATTTATTTTTATTTTTTTTTATTTTGAACTTAAGATTGAGAGAGAGAGAGAGAGAGAGAGAGAGAGAGAGAGAGAGAGAGAGAGAGAGAGAGAGAGAGAGACTAAACCTAACTCTTGGTACATCATCAATTCCCTTCCCTTTTGAATCATCACTGATTGGTTATGAGGACAAATGATCATCACCACAAACATCTACTTCCTTGTTATCACCGTCACTACCACCACAAGCATCACCTCGCTACCACCACAACCACAACCACAAGCATCACTTTCTCGCCATCACCACCACCACCGCTTTCCTCCATGACAAAAGCCTCATCACAAGCAACACAAAAGAACATTCAAGTACTTATACAGAGGCGAGGCAAGGGAGATAAACGGCAACCTTACGACTATTATGTAGATGTAATGCCTCACCCCCACTACCGTCATCATAACCACCATTAACACCACTTTCACTCCTTCCATAACTCCAACAACTACTGCCACTTTCCTCTCTACTACTACTACTACTACTACTACTACTACTACTACTACTACTGTTAATGGCTGTCTCCCTTTAGGACAGGCGGAGGGAAGAGCATGGAGATCAAGGGAAGCGTCATTATCATCACGGGCGCCGCAAGAGGGCTAGGAAAAGCGTTCGCTGAGGCCTTGTTGGATCGCGGCGCAAAGGTGAGTGACGGTGCGAAAGAGTGACTGACTGACTGACGGATTGATTGATATATAAGGCACCACAAAGAGGTTATATGCCGCCACAGATGAGAGGGAAGCGAGTGAGGGACCGTTCTATGTACTATCCCGCATTTTACATTCGTACGCTCCCATTTCTTTTTCCATCCTACGTCTGACTCATCCCTCTTCTTTCTTTCACCACACACTTCTTTATTAAACAAAGGCATGATATACACAGGATGTCAGTGAAGAAGAGTTGATATGTGTGACATAGAAAAAAAGGAAGAGCGAGTAACAAAAAAGAGGAAAAGATTGCGATAAATAATGGGTGAAAAGAAGGAAAATGGTGTAAAGTTTCCTTTCTTGGTTAATTTTAATCTCAGTATCCTTTGTAGTTAGATACGGAGAGTCAGGCACTTCCTAACTCAAGCTAACAAGTGGCTACAGAGAGTAAAGCTGTGACACTACTCCAAAAATAACACAGTGGAGTACTGCTTGATCTTTTACTTTGTTCATTCCCCAGAAATAAAACGAGGATACCAGTACAATAAGAAAAAAAATCAATGAATTCAGTGTTCCTTTTCACTATGCTAAAATATTTCAGCCCTCTTCGCTCCCAAATCTTTCCTGAATCACCAACCACTCTGAGGCATTTTCTCCAAGCATTGTACTTTCCAGATAGTGCAAAAATGTATTATTTCTTTTTTTTTATCCCTTCCTTCTTGCAAATGGTTATAAAGACTCCATACATTGTTTTTAGTGGTCTGAATTCTTGCATATCGCGGCGAAAGGGTTAAAGACCATCAAATAAAAAGTGCAGTTGTCAAAAAGTATTTTCTTGAGGAACATAGACATTACTACCATATATGCAGCATTTCTAAGCATAACCTAAAATTTATTTCAGCTCCCTAGGTTAAGAAACACAGGAGTAAACTAAAAAGCGGAAAGTGGGAGAGACAGAAAGGAATGAGTAAAGGAAAGCAACGGAAGAGAGTAGAGGAAGTTGATGAATAATGAAAGGAAGGAAAGGAAGGAGATAATAATGGGTAACAGGAATAAAAAGGAAGTGAGGGAACGAGTTATAAATAGAAAAGAATAGGAAGTGGCGGGTTACTGAGAGAGAGAGAGAGAGAGAGAGAGAGAGAGAGAGAGAGAGAGAGAGAGAGAGAGAGAGAGAGAGAGAGAGAGAGAGAGAGTCTTTGTGAGGCAGCACATCATGTCTTTGAGTCTAGATCGCCTCCACCAGAT
>NC_087180.1:14389114-14406614 GCF_035594125.1 Scylla paramamosain | reverse complement strand
CAGACACTTGAGAGGCGGACCGGGCGTGTTTGCTGTTTATAGGTCCAGCTGGTTCTCGTCTATATGCTCCCCCAGCCCTTTCCTCTTAATGGTGGTGGTGGTGAAGGGTATAATAGTAATGTTGGTGGTGGTGGGGGTTGCTGTGTAGTAGTAGTAGTGGTAGTGGTGGTGTAGTAGTGGTGGTAGTGAATGGTGTGGTGATAGTGGTGGCATATACTTTACACACACACACACACACACCAAAGGAAAGAAGCGTCTGGCATTCATATATAAAAAAAAAAAACTCTAAAGTATATAAATGACTTAAAAACTAACAACGTGCATGGAAAGAATGTTTGAAAGCGGAGTTGAACAGGAGGAAGAGGAGGAGGAGGAGGAGGAGAAGGAGAAGGAGCAGGAGAAGGAGAAGGAGGAGGAGGAGGAGGAGATAATAAGACTTCATGGCCGGGCATCTACGTAGACTCAAAACCAGTACCAACACCAACTTTGGAATCTCTCTCTCTCTCTCTCTCTCTCTCTCTCTCTCTCTCTCTCTCTCTCTCTCTCTCTCTCTCTCTCTCTCTCTCTCTCTCTCTCTCTCTCTCTTCCCTCCCTCCCTCTTGCATCACTACCATCATCTCACAACTGTCACACACCCACTCCTTCCTGGGATACACCACTACCAGCACCACCACCACCACCACCATCACATCCATTCACACAAGAAAACAATCCTAACAACCTCCAATTACTGGCATTAAATCCATTATAGCAAAAACCTGTACCGACAAGTTAACTACTCTGCCGTTACTTGCATACACTTCTTATCAAAACAAAAGGAATCACTTCTGTACAGTATGATTTCAGTGGCGATTGAAGAGTTACGAAAAGAGACGATAAACAGGAAGACCAGCCAGATGTCAGGCTAATTATGTATTTACACTACGTTGGTTTTAATGAGCAAGCGCACCTGGCCGTTCTAGCTTCTGTGACTGACATACTCCGTAATTAAAGTCACTCCTTACGTGCTAAAGGTGAGGATGTGGACTCAGGCAAGCAGAGAGGTGAGGTGACATGTTCAGGAGAGGCGCAATGGGAAATGAATATCCCCCTCTCCCCCACCATTTCTCCCTCTCGTCTATATGCTGCCCACCCCGTTCCTCTTAATGGTGGTGGTGAAGGGTATAAAAGTGGCGTTGGTGGTTGTGGGGGTTGCTATGTAGTAGTAGTGGTAGTGGTGGTAGTGGTGGTGTAGTAGTGGTGGTAGTGAATGGTGTGGTGATAGCGGTGGCATATACTCTCTCTCTCTCTCTCTCTCTCTCTCTCTCTCTCTCTCTCTCTCTCTCTCTCTCTCTCTCTCTCTTAATAATAGTAGTAGTGGCAGTGCTGGTAGTAACAGCAGTGAGTGTCCTTGGTGCCTATTCTTCAGCAGACTACTCAGATGGCCTTGAGGCGCCCACGTGTGCTATGACGCAAAATACTATGTAGGGCTGAAACGTGCGAGTCAGAGAGAGAGAGAGAGAGAGAGAGAGAGAGAGAGAGTCCTTTGCTTACTCAGTAGGTGTCTTTTGAGAACTAATCTTATAAATATACTCGCCCTTTTCTTCCCAGTAAATATGAGCATGTGCTGTACTTCTATCCATAAAGCCTCGGTTATTACTAGTTTACTAACACGTTTTTTTTTTCTCTTTATCTATGGCCATTATTACTTATCGACGTATTCATCTACCTGTTTCTGAGAACGTGCGAGTATATAAAATTTCCATTCCTTCAAAAATCGTATGACTGGCGATGTAAGAAACCATGTCTAATTTTATTTCATGTGTACGTTTGCTTTACTTCTGGTGTCTGATTTAGTCCTATTGCTCTTAACGCGTGTATCTCATACGTAAGATTATATATATATATACAGTTAAAGTATAAAATATTTTCCCACCTTTAAAAGACAGACAGTATATTTGCAGCTGTTGTATATGAAACGGATACCTCATTTTCACTTCATTTCCTTTCCTAGTGTCTCATTCACACCTGTCTTTCCTAATGCGTAAATCTCACTCATACACACGAAGCGAAACGAACAGAAGCTAAAGAGAGGAGTAATGAGAGAAAATTTCCACGTAAAACCAACTTTCAAATACCCCAAGTCGTGACCAGTAAAAATTAATCGGAAAGTTCGGTCACATGATCGGGATAGCTTAGGTAACAGGACTGGGAGTTCCAAGAGACTTTTTTCCTCATTCCTATGTGTGTGGGAGGAGGAAGAAGAAAGGGATGAGGAAAAGGAGAGGGAGAGAAACTAAGTGTTCCTTTTTTTCTAATATTCTTGCAATTGTGGCCACTCATACCTTGGTCTCTCTGTCCACCAGCCACCCTTGTCCTTATTCCACAACAACGAACAGCCACATCATATTCCACCCACTTACTTGACATACTCCTGCTGCCTGCCTCCCCCTCCACATCCACACAACACTATCACAACAGCAAACAGCTTCCACCGGCACACCCTTATGATTCAACTACATCTTATTCCACCCACTCACTTGGCACACTCCTGCTCTGTCTCCACACACACACACACACACACAGACACACACTGTTCACTCCACATCTTATCCACACCCACGCCTACTCCATCTATCACCAACGCCCATCTCCACCCGCACTATTCATCACATTCTTCAAACTAACACTACGTCACAACGCCGTCACTCACTGCACACTATGACTATTCATCTAACATCCCTTCGTCACACGTCCACACACACACACACACACACACACACACACACACACACACACACACACACACACACACACCACAGGAAACATCTTAAGAGCCTCTCCACTGCTATCGTCGTTTTCTCAAGCAAGGCCTGATTCCTACTACACTTGAGGTTCCTGAAGGTGATTCAGGTGCGCATCCCGAGTTTCTATAAAGTCAAGCAAGAAACGAGGGCACCAGGATCCTCTCGACTTGACGTTTTAAGAGTTAATTTTTGAAGTTTTCCATCTTATCTTTTCTTTCCTATATCCTTTTTTATGTTGGGTTTTTTCGTCTTGTGTTTTTTTCTTTTCCAATACCTTTTGTGGCCAGAAAAATTGAGGCAGCAAACTAATAAACTAAAAAAATACGTACATAAATAAAGATGAGAAGAGCTAATATGATATTTTAAGTGTAAGTCATATTGAAGTTTTCCGTCTAAGCTTATCTTTTCTAATAACTGTTGTGGGTCAGAAGAATTGACGCAACTAACCAAATAAATAAATAATCTAGACGCGTCAAAAAACAACGTTAATAAAATAAGCACAAATTAACATCAATATCACGAGAACCAAAAAACGGCACTAAAAATTCTAATAAGTTGTGTGATAAGGCAATCATTCTTACTTAATTTCGGGACCCCTGTTACCAAATTCACAAGTCATATTTGGAGGTGAACAGAGACAGTGAAATCTAACGGAAAAACATAAGAAAATACATGCAGATGAGGAATGAAAGATTTTAAAGACTAATGAATAATAATAATAATAATAATAATAATAATAATAATAATAATAATAATAATAATAATGATAATAATGTGGGATGAAGAGTGAAAACTTATATATGAACAGAAAACGGATGCAGGTTAAGAGTGCAAACTTTAATAACGATAAAAGAAAATGAACGCGAAATGAGCCTTGACAAACACAATCACACACTAACAGAAAGAAAACGGTTTGATGGAGGCTGAGAATTTCGACGCGACTCATGCCTATAAATAAGACTTGAATGACGGAAAAGCACGCAAATGTCAGCTGTTTAATTATATACATGAATTAGACGTCTCGTAAGGACCCAAGATGATCCCTGCGTGTCTGGGTATGTAATAAAGTGGCAGGGGGGTGTGTGTGTATGTACATGACAGGGTTATAGGGTATGTGGGGTTTGCAGAATGGTGTGCCAGAGCTGCCGCCACACTCCCTCCTCTTAGTATCCGTCAAGCTCGTCACGCAAACTAAAAACTTGCTATCCTAAACTATCTGATTTGGACTTTTTAAGTTATCGAGTTACAAAACGCGAAAAAATTATCCTAAGCACATGAAAACATCGCGCAAACAACGGAGGACAAACGGAAAACGAAAGAAAGCGAACCGAAACTGGAGACATGAAAATACTGGCGAAAGAAATGATTAGAAAAATTAATTACCTAATAAGGATAAGGCATGAAGACACGGAGGTAATAGAACAATAAGAAGTGGACATAGAAGAGGTATAGGAATAAGGAACAGGGCAGTATTAAGTTTGTCAATGAAGGAAGGATAGCTAAGTACTAGAGCGAGGCAATAACACTTACCAATGGATGGTGGTGGTGGTGGTGGTGAGTGTTGATGCTCCTTCTCCCTCCTTCCCTCTGTAATAATAAGGAAAAGGCTCATATTATTAATATGAATAACTTTACACACAAGAGAGAGAGAGAGAGAAAGTGTGTGTGTGTGTGTGTGTGTGTGTGTGTGTGTGTGTGTGTGTGTGTGTGTGTGTGTGTGTGTGTGTGTGTGTAAACAACTTTTACTACGTTTGCGGTACAAGAAAATGCAAAAAAATAAAAATAAATAAATAATAATAATAATAATAATAATAATAATAATAATAATAATAATAATAATAATAATAACAATAAAATAAACAAATAAATAAAAAATAAAGGTACAAAACGAAAACAGATAAATAAATACGTGATAAAGGCATACAAGGCCATCCAAAACAACAACAACAACAGCAACAACAACAACAGTCAAGTCCAGCCAGCAGACGAGACAAGACGGGCAGCTACGTTCGTTTTGTCCTTGAATCCCCATGGAACAATGTCAGGGGGGGGGGGGAGGAGGAGGAGGAGGAGGCATGCAGCAACTCGAGCATCACGGCAATCACCCTCTCATGCACTTGAGGAGAGAGGGCGAAGTAAAAACACGAGTATCTTCATAGCGTAATATCAGCACAAGTAATTCCTGGTTTGCGTGACACAGGAATATATTAGTTTGGGCTGAAGGAAGAAATTGTAAAGTTAAAAGTAAAATTCGTACTTTAATCTCCCCTTTCTGTTTATTCACTATTCGTGTCTATTTATTCTATCTATTACGTACGTGAAGTTATTGTTCATGTTCCTATTTCGTTTTCCGTTTTCTTATTATTATTCTTATTCCTGTTACTAATCTTCATATTCCATGGTCATCTCTTTCTTTTCATTGTTCTTATTATTATTGTTACTGATCTTTGTATTTTCATCAGGCGATACAAGAGACGATAAAAGAGTAGACACTCTCCCAAAATCTAACATTCTCATAAAACTGTAAATAAATCAGAACGGACTGTTTAATTTGTTTATAGTGTTTATTTATGCCCGTGGATTGTGTATTTTGTTAGTGTCTTCTTTCCCGTACATTACATCGCACTTATAAGAGGCAAGTTCCTGACGCAGTAGTAGCAGTAGTAGTAGTAGTAGTAGTGAAATTTTCCTTGCCACCATATATCCACACTGCTTATTCACATTTCCCTATTTGACTCTTCTGATCATCCTTACATCCTTCCTCCTCTCTTTTACCCCTTGAATCTCCCCTCAGAACTCTTACTTCCCTACTGCTCGTTACTTCCTTCCGTACCCTTGTCACAATCACTTCCCTTTCTTCTGTTACCCCTCACGTCCCTTCCCTACTCTTGAAACCACGTACCTTCTCTATCTTTGTATTAATCACGGGCAGCAGCTGTCAGGGATCTAGAGAGTTCGTTCACACGCTCTCCGCACTTGTCCTATCTCTGCCGTGTAAATAAACAGAGGTGATGTTTGCTTGTTTACACGGGCCGACACTGGATTACACGTTTGTCTTGACTTTCACGTCATCCCGCTCCCCCCACCCCCTCTTGACCCGGAAGTGGTGTACGAGTATGAGTGTTTAGTTCGTTAAATACTCTCTCTCTCTCTCTCTCTCTCTCTCTCTCTCTCTCTCTCTCTCTCTCTCTCCCATGATGAACTTCTCCCAGCAGTTAAATTAATAAGCAACATTACAAACAACAGTTTCTCCAGCATTAAAGTACTGTAAACAATGCCTTGTTGCCCTCATGTTCTGTGGGTTGAGGGAACGTGTAGATAAAAGTTCTCAGCCACGCCTCACGTCAGTCAGAAGCTTCAGTCTGGATTCAGACAAGTTTTCATGCACAACACATTTCTCATTTCCAAGGACACTTAAATTCAGACACAAGGGCAGACTTAAACTCAACATTATAAATGGATATGAATTTTCCTCCTACTTCATAATTGAAAGTGGCAGTGTATGATCAGCCCAAGCTCTCTCCTTTCTCTCTCTCTCTCTCTCTCTCTCTGCAATTGAACTGGGTTTTTTCAGAGGGCTAATAGGCTTATTTAGCAGCCTGAAGCCATTGCCACCGGGTCCTAAGATCAGTTTCATCAGCAAAGTATCACATAAGTATTGTACCTAAATACTGCATAAGCCACTGCCTGCAGTGTTGGTATAAAAATGCACCTCAGCTTTGCCCTTGAGTGTCATAAAAATTAAGCCAGAAGCATCACTGCCACAATGAACAGCACTCTCAGTCCTTAGCTACAATTTCCATTACATTGGTGATCTTTGCAGGAATTTGTCACTATTTTTTTTTTTCTGCATCACATTAAATTCTGTTATTCCTGTTATAGTGACTGGATGTATAACAGTCTGATGACCATTTAATACAGATGTCTGAGGACCGCATTTTTCATTTCAGTATAGGTTCAGTGTTTGGCCGGGGTGCTTCTCAAAAAAAAAAAAGGAAAAAAATATACCACCCTCATATAATTTTTTCAGTATATCTGACACTTCAAATAGGGAGGCATGACCGTGCCTGCCCACAGAATTAATTCTAAAGCACTATGCTCTGTACATCCCTGTGTTGTGACATGGTATGGCTGACTGCCACTCAGACTGAGCTTATCTAACAAGCAAATATACTGTAATGCTTCTTCAATGATTCCTAAGTAAGCTGGAGGTCAGCTGCAATAAAATTACTAAAAGCCATGATGCACAGCTCATGGTATCTCCTCATGAGGTCTCTTATCCTTGTTGACTCAATGCATTTGGTGTTTGTTGAGAAAAAAAAAAAAAACATTCATCATGATATCTGGAGGCTCTGTGGTTAACAAGAAGGTTGTTGATGAGTGGGTGCATGAAAGGTCCATTGGTGTAATGGGTGGTCTGAGGCTGCAGGCTCTAACTGGGACTAGTTTTAAGTCACAGATGATTATGTAGTCAGGTTCTAATGAGATATTTTTTTTTTTATTCAGTGATGATGTAGATACCTTGTTAAATTGTCACTATAATCACAAAAACATTCCTTAAAAACTCAAGTAATTTCCATCAAAAAACTAGTCAGAAATTACTGAGAAAAAAAAAAAAAAATGGGAATATGGTCCAGTGTTATGTCTGCCATGCACATGTGAATGCAGAGCAGACATTTAAGGTGTAAAAGCTCTACTAATTATCCTTATATTTACTTATATTATTACCTGATTTATACATCCTTCCTCCTGCAGATCTGTGTGGCTGACATAGACATTGAGCAGGGGCAGTCTACTGTGGCAGAGCTGCAGGCCAAGCATGGTGAAGGCAGTGTCATTTTTGTCTCCTGCAATGTAACAAGTGATGATGACTTTAAAGGTGAGAAATTCTTAGTTCACCAATATAAATGTAACTCATTAATTTCAAAACTGAAAGTTTTCTGTCTGGCATATCTGCTGTTCATTGGCTACTTTGCCTTCATACTGCACAGTGTTACATGGACTCATGATGGTGATGATGCTACATATCTTTACTCATTATCAATGTCTTCCTGTGTAGTTTTAGTATTATATTAGTGCTTGATCTGTGTGGATGTGCACAATTATGTGGTTGGAGAAACAGGATATGAGTCATAACATTTCATGTGAATGAGTCAATGGTTCATCATATTTTGTAGCTTTGTATTATTTGCTCACCATTTGTTGAACAGTAACATCATAGGCAAAAATGTTGGACAGCTGCAGTACATTACCATAAAATCGAAGATGTGTAGAGATGAGCAAATGTACACAGTGAATGTCATATTGAAAATTATGTACAACACAAAGGTATAAAAGTTCAAAGTGGCTAAATGGTGTATTGATACAAAGCTTCAGATTCAAACCTAACCAATAAAATGTCCATTTTCCTGAAAGCTAGCCAAATGATCTATTTGAAGCACTTCTGACTCTAATACTTGATAAACCTGCAGTCTTTCCTCTCACATATCAGGGATAACACCTTGCTGAAGTAACTATTAATGTGAAGGATGGTGTGCTGCCACAAGATAGTAGAGCAGAGTAAATAATCTGCCACAAGGTGACAGGTTCATGAAAACAGAGATGAGAACCAGTAGATAAGATCATGCCTAATTCCTCAATGACACCGTGATGAGCCTCTGTTCTCTGTGTTTTTACAGCGGTCTGGGATGCTACAGTGGAGAAGTTGGGACCAGTGAACGTGCTCATCAATAATGCTGGCATTGGCAACGAGCAAGAATGGGATAAAACAGTTGCAGTAAATCTTGTAAGTTGACAACATAATCAGGAAGGAGTGATAAGTCATTACCAACGATATGCACCAACAAATATACCTAAATGTTAACTATCTGACTAATTCATGTATGTAATTAACTAGATCTGGCAAAATGAATAGTGTATGTAAAGATATTTGTCCATCTTAGCTCATTAAGTCTTATATTTGGATGTCACCTCACAGGTATGAGAGGAAAAAACTACATCATTAAAAATTTTTTTATCAAAATCATTCTAAGTAAGACAGAATGCCATGAATTAAGACTTAAGTGAGGTATCATACTTATCCAGGTGCAATGTATGTAATGGCACAGTGGTTTTCAAAGCTCCTCATCAACAGGGAGGCTGCATGAGGGGGACACTGCTGGCTCTGGACCGCATGGGCACCAACAAGGGAGGCTCAGGAGGAGTGGTGGTCAACATTTCCAGCATTGTGGGTGTCAAGGCAAATCCGTTTGGCCCTGTTTACTCAGCCACCAAGCATGCCATTATTGGGCTTGTACGGAGTTTAGGGGTGAGTATATTTCATTTATTAACATACACCTTGTTTCCTGTTCTTTACCATCAGCTGTTGTTCTCTAAAGCATTATTATGAAATTCTATGTACATTAAACTCATGCAATGGAAGAGTTGGAACAGTAGGTTGAGATAGAACATCCATCAAGTGAGAGAGAGCCATAGTTCTAAAAATAAATCTTTAGTTAGCCAAGGCCATGATACACACAAAGAAGCAGCCAGTGTTGTACTGTGGAAGAATGTGATGTATCTACAGATTTATGATCCATTTCATGAAGTACTCTTTTTACCTACATCATTACATTTCCGAAGTATAGGACACTGCCTGTTTAAAAAACAAAACAAAAGCAACTGTATTCATTCACTATTATCATACCTCATCTCCATCATAAAATAAGAAATTCAGAATGAGTTATTTTCAAAATTATGAATTTGGTGAACAACTGGTGAACAACTGGTATGTGCAAAAATCCAAAAGTTAATAAAGGAATAACCAAAAGTCAAGTTCAAATGGAGAATCTTGACAGCATTTCTGTCCTAAGAATTTGTCCTTACATACATGTATAAGGAGTTGAAAGACTGGCTTCTGTTTCTGCCTTATTGTGAGTGTATAAAGGATTTGTACCTTCCATGAGCTGTCCACCAATACTGCTGGCTGGGGAGCAACAAAATGCAGTTTTAAAACTGAACTGACATAAAAAAAAAAAAGGAGAATAAAAGCCATATGCACCAAGGAGCATGGCTGAGTCATTTGGTAGATGGCAGGCCAGCAAAATGCAAGTTGAAAAATTAGCAAGTAATGCTAATTAGATTATTATTATTATGATGATGATGATGATGATAATAATAAGTAGGCATCCATCATGGTGACGTTTATGAGTGCAACATTTTATAAATTTGGGCACTGAACTTTTTAAAACATGGTTGGAAACACATTCCTAATTTTTTTCTCTTTTTCCAACAGCATGATTTCCACTTCAAGATCAGTGGAGTGAAAGTTCAGGCTTTGTGCCCAAGCTTAGTGAAGACAGAACTGCTGGCAAATTCCATGAAGAAAGCCTTCTCTCCTGAAGTAGTACAAGCCCTATCAAAGTTTTCATCTGGCCTCAAGGATCTGACGTGAGTAGACTGGGACCCCATCCAAGAACATCCTTAAAGGAATATATATGCACTTGAACAAATTATTTTTTTATCAGAAACAAAACTGTTGCAATAATGTAATAAATGCTTAATACCTGGCAAGATTTGCAGAAATAAAATTAGTTTAGACTTTAAGCACTGCCAACCAAATGTACACTTTCACCCAGAAGAGAGGCACTTACTTGAATCAGTTTGCTTAAACTCCGATATTCTTTTATCATAATAACCCAATGCATAACTCTGGTCTCTTTGTTTCCCCCCAGTTCAGAGACTGTGGCCAACAGCTTGGTGAAGCTGCTAGAGGAGGGACGCAATGGAGCTTGTCTAGTTGTGGAAGCAGAAAAAGACCCCTACTATGTGGAAGCTCCCATCTCTTCCTAGACCCCTACCTCCACAATGCATGGAAACAGCCAGGGGAAGGGACAGACATATAGTTGGAGGCTGTTCATAGCTGACAACAAATCTCTGCTCTCTCTAAAACTGCACAGATGGTCCTGCCCCATTCTTCCCTTTGCTCTGAAACATGGGTGATATGGGAAGCCTCCTCATCTAAGTCCTGACAACACCCCTGGCGGCCATACAGTGTTTGGAACAAACATGGAAAAAAAAAAACATCAACACTCAGGCATAATAAGCTATCTATAATGTCTACAACACAAGATCTGATGAGGCCTACATAGGCATGTAAGGTGCTAACAGATAGATGTGTCATTACTTGATGATGTTCATAGTTGAAATTTTCCACCATTAAGTTACCTTGGCAGCTCTTTGTCATTATAGGATTTTTTTATGTTAGTTACATTATATATTTTTATACGTACTGCATGAGCTCTAATGTATAGATATAAGTTGTTGTCCTGCCCATGTAAGTGGCAGCTGCATTAAATGTGACATCATATAATCTACAGTTAAACAAAGACTCCTGAATAATCTATCAGGCTTGCATTAAAAATCCAGGTTCCCAATGTTCGTTTTACAGCGTGGAGAAATTTTTAGTCAAACAAGGAATCCTTCACTTCTAATGTGAAATACATTACTGTATTTCATTTTTTATTTTTGTTAATATGAAAGAAATACTTGACTGGTATATCATCTCATGCAAAGTCAATGTAACATTGCTCAGTATAAAACAATACACTTATTTATATAACAGACTGCTTTTTAATACATGTCCATATCAAAAGTAGATCTATAAGTTCAGAACAGTTTGCATGATTTGAACTCCCACACAGCATGAGTCTCACAATATGTATTTTTTTGCACTTATGCAGCACAAATACACTTCTCACCCCTCAGCTGTCACTCAATTCTTCTTCATCACTGAAGTATGAAGATTTCTTGATCTTTGCCTTATGCTTCTCTTCTGTTTTCTTCAAGTGATCCCCAACAGAAATCCTCTCCTGGAAGGTCTCTGCCTCCCGTAATTCTTGCTGGAAAGATAATGGAAATTACACTTGACCAAGAGTGAATACCCATCTCTATAATGATCTACTTGTTATCATCTTGTTATGATTCCTTAAAAGTAAAGCAGAGACTTACCTGATATTTAATGGCTGCACTCAGAGACTCGTCCTCAAAGTTTTCTTCCTCCTCATCTGCCTCTTCATCAGTGTCCCCTGACTTGCAGAGCTTCTTTGTCTTTGACTCGGCTTCCTTCTTTCTCTTCTTTGACTTCTTCTTGGGAGGGTCTCGGTCCCCTAGTAAGTTGTTAGGGCAAGCATAACTCAGATGGCCAAACTCCCCACACTCGTAGCACCTGCACAAAAATATACCTCAGAGCTTTCCATTTACAGAAAAGGCAGAAAGACAAAGGGATGAAAACAAGAATTATGAAATCATTTATTCTATAAATTATAATAACTGGTAAAGCCAAATATACATTATATCAAGAGCTAGGAGGTGACTGTAAAATTATCCCAGTCACAGAAGGGGAAAAGAGGATTATCTTCTACTTACTTAAGACTTACATACTTTTTACTTAGTTATCCATTATTATATTTAAATGGCCTTTTCTTTTCTGGTTATTGAACATCCAGACATTGGAGGCTTTTCTGTTGTGGTTCCCCCACAGGTGATGCTTCCAGAGGGAATGAGGCATCAAAGAGATAGACACAGATATAGTAGAAGAAAAAAAAAAAAAAAAAAAAAAACTCACCTTGATTTGTCAGGATATTCTCGTCGCCTTATGAACTCAGGGGCACGGCCATTGTCCTTGGCAATGCTGGCCTTCACTGTGCGGCCAAAGAGTGTACAGCCATCAGTGTTGCGCACACATGCTTGGGCCTCCTCTCGTGTCAGGTAAAGCAGAAATGCCACACCACGGCTCTTGCGGGTCTCCTTGTCCCTCAGAATTGTTACCCTGAAAAAATGGTGATGGTGTGAGATACAAGGTCTAGTTCTTACCTTACCTGATAAAGCCAACTTCATGGTGCTGTACATTTGTACCTCCAATTCTTATCTTTTAATCTGAGTGGATCTATGACCATACAATCAGTCAAAAGGTGAAAAGTGTCTATTGATACTAGAATCCATCCATTTTAAACATCTTTTGCAAGACACAGGTGGCAAGACACTTGTCCCTTCTAAAACATGCTCAATATGGCAGATTTATGAGCCACACTTCTGTACACATGTCACATACCATTGTTATATAACACAGCAGGCCCAGGCAGCACTAAACACCCTATAGTTACTCCACTTGGACTTAACTAAGCCAGACAATCTTTGGCAAATGTACCTAATGCTCTTTAATGGCACTGATAATCTCATGATGGGACAAGCAAGAAGATGGAGTTACCCTTGGCCACCAGCTTCTTTCAGATGGAATAACCACATCAGTTTCACATCTCATCCCTGAATGCTGATGATGACAATTATGATAAATGAAGAAACAACTTAATGTTTAATCTTGCTTCACCCTCCTGTTAGCAGGTAAGTTCTAAATATTGGCTTGCCAGTGCCCTGCTAAGTTAGTGTCATTTAGGCTTGATTCCTGCAGAATTTAGAGATAAGGCACACAGGGTTTAAAGTTAGCATTAAATTCATCAACTGACATAATTCACATTTCCACTACAGCCAAACTTCCCAGGGAATGATTTTAAGAAATTCTACATATTAATTACCTGGCTAAGTCATCCATGTTCTCTCATACACAAATTTTTTTTTTTTTTTTTTTTTTTTTTTTTTTTTTTATGTAGGAAGGATACTGGCCAAGGGCAACAAAAATCTAATAAAAAAAATGCCCACTGAAATGCCAGTCCCTAAAAGGGTCAAAGCAGTGGTCAAAAATTGGTGGATAAGTGTCTTGAAACCTCCCTCTTGAAGGAATTCAAGTCATAGGAAGGTGGAAATACAGAAGCAGGCAAGGAGTTCCAGAGTTTACCAGAGAAAGGGATGAATGATTGAGAATACTGGTTAACTCTTGCGTTAGAGAGGTGGACAGAATAGGAGTGAGAGAAAGAAGAAAGTCTTGTGCAGCGAGGCCGCGGAAGGAGGGGAGGCATGCAGTTAGCAAGATCAGAAGAGCAGTTAGCATGAAAATAGCGGTAGAAGACAGCTAGAGATGCAACATTGCGGCGGTGAGAGAGAGGCTGAAGACAGTCAGTTAGAGGAGAGGAGTTGATGAGACGAAAAGCTTTTGATTCCACCCTGTCTAGAACAGCAGTATGAGTGGAACCCCCCCAGACATGTGAAGCATACTCCATACATGGACGGATAAGGCCCTTGTACAGAGTTAGCAGCTGCGGGGGTGAGAAAAACTGGCGGAGACGTCTCAGAACACCTAACTTCATGGAAGCTGTTTTAGCTAGAGATGAGATGTGAAGTTTCCAGTTCAGATTATAAGTAAAGGACAGACCGAGGATGTTCAGTGTAGAAGAGGGGGATAGTTGAGTGTCATTGAAGAAGAGGGGATAGTTGTCTGGAAGATTGTGTCGAGTTGATAGATGGAGGAATTGAGTTTTTGAGGCATTGAACAATACCAAGTTTGCTCTGCCCCAATCAGAAATTTTAGAAAGATCAGAAGTCAGGCGTTCTGTGGCTTCCCTGCGTGATATGTTTACCTCCTGAAGGGTTGGACGTCTATGAAAAGACGTGGAAAAGTGCAGGGTGGTATCATCAGCATAGGAGTGGATAGGACAAGAAGTTTGTTTTAGAAGATCATTAATGAATAATAAGAAGAGAGTGGGTGACAGGACAGAACCCTGAGGAACACCACTGTTAATAGATTTAGGAGAAGAACAGTGACCGTCTACCACAGCAGCAATAGAACGGTCAGAAAGGAAACTTGAGATGAAGTTACAGAGAGAAGGATAGAAACCGTAGGAGGGTAGTTTGGAAATCAAAGCTTTGTGCCAGACTCTATCAAAGGCTTTTGATATGTCCAAGGCAACAGCAAAAGTTTCACCAAAGTCTCTAAAAGAGGATGACCAAGACTCAGTAAGGAAAGCCAGAAGATCACCAGTCGAGCGGCCTTGACGGAACCCATACTGGCGATCAGATAGAAGGTTGTGAAGTGATAGATGTTTAAGAATCTTCCTGTTGAGGATAGATTCAAAAACTTTAGATAAGCAGGAAATTAAAGCAATAGGACGGTAGTTTGAGGGATTAGAGCGGTCACCCTTTTTAGGAACAGGTTGAATGTAGGCAAACTTCCAGCAAGAAGGAAAGGTAGATGTTGACAGACAGAGCTGAAAGAGTTTGACTAGGCAAGGTGCAAGCACGGAGGCACAGTTTCGGAGAACAATAGGAGGGACCCCATCAGGTCCATAAGCCTTCTGAGGGTTTAGGCCAGCGAGGGCATGGAAAACATCATTACGAAGAATTTTAATACGAGGCATGAAGTAGTCAGAGGGTGGAGGAGAGGGAGGAACAAGCCCAGAATCGTCCAAGGTAGAGTTTTTAGCAAAGGTTTGAGCAAAGAGTTCAGCTTTAGAAATAGATGTGATAGCAGTGGTGCCATCTGGTTGAAGTAGAGGAGGGAAAGAAGAAGAAGCAAAGTTATTGGAGATATTTTTGGCTAGATGCCAGAAATCACGAGGGGAGTTAGATCTTGAAAGGTTTTGACATTTTCTGTTAATGAAGGAGTTTTTGGCTAGTTGGAGAACAGACTTGGCATGGTTCCGGGCAGAAATATAAAGTGCATGAGATTCTGGTGAAGGAAGGCTTAAGTACCTTTTGTGGGCCACCTCTCTATCATGTATAGCACGAGAACAAGCTGTGTTAAACCAAGGTTTAGAAGGTTTAGGACGAGAAAAAGAGTGAGGAATGTACGCCTCCATGCCAGACACTATCACCTCTGTTATGCGCTCAGCACACAAAGACGGGTCTCTGACACGGAAGCAGTAGTCATTCCAAGGAAAATCAGAAAAATACCGCCTCAGGTCCCCCCAACTAGCAGAGGCAAAACGCCAGAGGCACCTTCGCTTAGGGGGATCCTGAGGAGGGATTGGAGTGATAGGACAAGATAAAGATATGAGATTGTGATCGGAGGAGCCCAACGGAGAAGAAAGGGTGACAGCATAAGCAGAAGGATTAGAGGTCAGGAAAAGGTCAAGAATGTTGGGCGTATCTCCAAGACGGTCAGGAATACGAGTAGGGTGTTGCACCAATTGCTCTAGGTCATGGAGGATAGCAAAGTTGTAGGCTAGTTCACCAGGATGGTCAGTGAAGGGAGAGGAAAGCCAAAGCTGGTGGTGAACATTGAAGTCTCCAAGAATGGAGATCTCTGCAAAAGGGAAGAGGGTCAGAATGTGCTCCACTTTGGAAGTTAAGTAGTCAAAGAATTTCTTATAGTCAGAGGAGTTAGGAGAGAGGTATACAGCACAGATAAATTTAGTATGAGAATGACTCTGTAGTCGTAGCCAGATGGTGGAAAACTCGGAAGATTCAAGAGCGTGGGCACGAGAGCAGGTTAAGTCATTGCGCACATAAACGCAGCATCCAGCTTTGGATCGAAAATGAGGATAGAGAAAGTAGGAGGGAACAGAAAAGGGGCTACTGTCAGTTGCCTCAGACACCTGAGTTTCAGTGAGGAAAAGAAGATGAGGTTTAGAAGAGGAGAGGTGGTGTTCTACAGATTGAAAATTAGATCTTAGACCGCGAATGTTGCAGAAGTTAATGAAGAAAAAGTTGAGGGGGGTGTCAAGACACTTAGGGTCGTCGACGGAAAGGCAGTCCGACCTGGGGACATTTATGGTCCCCTCCCCAGATGGGGACTCCGAGGCTGGTGTAGGAGTCGCCATGATTTTAAAATTTTTGGAGTGAAGGGTGTGTGTGTTATTAGGTGCTTGTAGTTTTGTGTGGAGGAAGAGAGTTGTCTTTAGAGGGCAGGCTGTGACTACCCCCTTGTGTTGTGAGACACAAAGGGAAACGTTCAGTGAGGTCACAGCTGGGTTTAATGATAAGTTCACAGCACCCCCTGAACAGTGCTTTAGACCTCACTGGGAGTAATTATCGTTTCGGCAGGTGTCTACTGCCTCCTCCTATAAAATATACAAATATCACTTATATAAAATACAAATATCACTTATGAAAAACAAAGCAATGTACATCTCACCTGACAACTTTCCCAAACTTTTCAAATATCTTGGTGAGGTCATTATTGGTGAGGGAGAAGGGCAGGTTGGAGACATACACTGTGCTGCTGCTTGGGGCCAGGGAGGAGCCTCGGTCACCCCGCCTTGGTGCCGCCAAAGCCATCACATCACATCACATGGCCAATAGCTGTATGTGTGTCTCTCATCACCTGAAGGCTCCTGTGGTCACCTGTACATGTCAACTTAACCCTTTTACTGCTGTGGTCGTCCTTTCAAATGTTTAGAACAGTGATGAGTAATTTTTTAGATTTACACCATAATCCCCCAATCCCCTTAACCTAACAGGGGGGCTGCACTACCTTGGCCCCGCTCCAGGGATATTAATCTAACCTAACCTAACCGGGGGGAGAGGGGGGGCGAGGTTGTCCCTTCCTTGATCCCCCTAAGGGATACCGATCTAACCTAACCTATCCAACTGGATTGATTCTTGAGTTACCCAAAGCCAGGCCAAAATTAGTGTTATATTAAAATTACACTATATATTCCATTAAAAACTTACCATCTTAGTGACAAACAAAGTAAATTATTAAAGGATGTATTGAATGAACTTTGTGACATAGAACTCATCAGAAAATACTGTTTAAACTAATATAGTGAGGGAATCCTTACAGAGGGACACAGAGAAGCAACCCACTTAACACTAAAATCAAAGTGATCATAACGCTTAGA